>NC_092150.1:80961705-81259205 GCF_045791955.1 Oncorhynchus clarkii lewisi
ATCAACCTCTAGTTGTCAGGCAGGTTCTTTTGCATTTCCCATGAAAAGGCATGATGACAGTTGTGCCACACCTCATCACTAGTCTGGTTGAAATCTAGTGCATGGAAATACATGGATGGCAAACCCTAACACTAACAAGAGGCCTCTAAATGGTAAGGAATGGTTCATTTTCTTTCTCAAAACTTTCTCAAACCTGATCTTGATTTAAAGATGTTCTATAAACTTAACATGCTCTGTTTAAATGTTTAGCGTTGTTTAGGAGAATGCAGCCATACACCTTAATGCAGTCTAACCTGTCCTCAGGATAATGTTTACTAACTTGAGTACACTGAACATGCTAGCACTGCTAATAATAGCCTTTACGATTTCCTATTCTTAATGACTGTCATTATTCTGTGTTTGTGCAGTAAAAACTGATAGAAACCTTCAGAAAAACTGCATGACTCACCATACACTGATTATGAGTGAATTTGAGTCAGATGGAAGAGAGAAAATAGGCATTTTAACTTCATAGATTTAGCCGGTGGAACTTGTGGAATAGACACCGGCTGAAATGCGGTTTGAACCAATCAGCATTAAGGATTAGAACCACCTGTTGTATAATATAGAAACTCATTCTGATGTCATAGTCAATTTTCACATTGTTCTTTTTTTAAACACTTATAACGTCTAAAATGTAGGTGTGTTTCTTTCTTACAGGACAAACATGTCATCAACAACTTCCAACCGAACACATCATCTAACTCTGATAGCTGCTCTTGGGGTTTTGTGTTCAGTGGTACTATTTTTTGTTTACTTTCAACCAACATCTACTGTATGTCCATCTCGATTAGATGATTTGCCATTTTTGGCAAAGGGAGATGTTTCCTCACCTACCAAAAAGCCTGTGGAAAAGCCGTTTGTGTTGCTCTGGTTCTGGCCACTGGGTGTGAGATGGAATTTTGAAATCTGCAAAACCCACTTCAACATCGATAGCTGTGTTCTGACAGATGACAGATCCCTTTATGACAAAGCAGAGGGAGTGGTGATTTTTCACAAAGGCATCAGCTGGGACCTGAAGAACCTGCCTCAGTCTCCTCGTCCACATTTTCAGAAATGGATCTGGTTTCATGTGGAATCACCAACAAATACCGCCAGAATACCAGGTCTGGAAAATCTATTTAACCTCACTTTGAGCTATAGACGAGATGCTGACATCACAGTGAGAAATGAATTGACAACCGTGAAGACTGAAAAGGACAGTGAGATTGTGCTGCCCAAGAAGGATAAATTGGTTTGTTGGATTGTGAGCAACAACAATCCTTCAACTGGGACAGGAACCAGAGCAAAGTACTATCAAGAGTTGGTCAAACACATCAAGATACATGTTTATGGTTCTGCTTTTACAGGGAGTCGTTTGAAGTATGAGGAGTATTACTCAACCCTTGCTAGCTGTAAGTTCTACCTTGCATTTGAGAATTCAATCCACAGAGACTACATCACAGAAAAGGTGAACGGACCACTTGTAGCAGGAACCGTACCAGTAGTCATGGGCCCACCCAGAGAGAACTATGAACAGTTTATCCCAGCTGGTTCTTTCATTCATGTAAATGACTTTACTAATGCAAAGGCGCTAGCTGACTTCCTCCTCCAATTGGACAAGAATGATGAGATGTATATAAGTTACCTCACTTGGAGGAGGTACCTTAATGCCAAACCCCACCTCCTGACAATGCAGGAAGAGTTTATTCAACCTGTTTGTTTAGCCTGTGAATACATGGCAAGAGACAAAGGATATTACAATGCTGTCCACAACCTTTATGAATGGTACTTTGGATGAGGGTTTAGCCATCATTTTGCAAGCAAAGAAAATATCATTTTACCTTAGCTACGTAAACGGAATACAATTTTAAAAGTGTCTTTGGATTTGGGGATATTTTGCTTCAAAATCTTTATCAATTTAAAGGAAGTGCATTCAAGGTTTTGGGGAAGATTACAATAAATAAATAATTAAACGCTTTGGAAGCAACATACACTCTAAACCCCAATGTGCTGTCATTACTCAAAACGTTTAAGGAACCCATTGCACTTAAATAAAACCTTTTACTGCAGTGGGCTAAATCAGCTGATCACACAGCTATTCTTGGTAGTCTTAAACACATCTACTTTAAAACCAAAGTATACACCTCACACACATGGTTATGGGCTTAAAAAAGAAGAAACCTTTACCATGTCAGATATAGAGTTCAAATGTATTACATTTTCACTTTGAATGTCAATATTACATTTTATATACATCACAGAAGACTGAACTATAACAAAACGGTTTGATATAGAAACACCAGATTTTAGTATGTTGAAAAAAAAAAAACTTTATTATTTTTGTTTTTTTATTTTATGAAAAATTATAAAATTCCACCCATGAGGTCAAAGACGGCGCTTTTGGTAATTGATTGCAGGAAAGGGCTACTATGTCTGAATACAATTACTTAAAGTGATTTTGTAGTCATTACTCATACCGACCCTATAGGGCAGGGGTGTCAAACTCATTCCAGGGACGGCCACGTTTTGGGGTTTTCCTTTCATTGACGACCTAGACACCCAGGTGAGAGGAGTTCCTTACTAATTAGTGACCTTAATTCATCAATCAAGTGCAAGGGTGGAGCGGAAACCCACAGATACTCTGCCCTCCATGGAATTAGTTTGACACGTGTTGTAGAGGGTCCAGATTTGAGTTGTATAATTTTATTGCCGTTTGAATGACATTTGAATAATGCCTCCAATATAATTTCACAGTGTGCCTAGTCTTTGAATGAATTGCAGAGTTACTGTACCACCCATGACTGTATTTGTTCGTGACAGAGACATGGTTGTTGAATTCACTCATTTTTAGTTGTGTGGGTGGCCTTCACTGAGTGAGTTCCTAGGCAAATGTTGTCTTTATAGTTCAACACTTAATGACAAAACATTACATATCCAGTAAGGACTTATTTGAGGCCTCGTGAAATTCCAGTAACTTTACCACATTTTCAAAAAATCCTGGTTGAAGGATTTCCTGGATTCTTCCAACTGGGATTCCTGAAAAACCTGGGAAATTTACCATCATTTTGCAACCCCACCTGCAAGTCACATTATGCTGGCTTGCAAAGTGACGTATAACTCCTATTGGAATCCAGACAGAGTTAGGATATCTATTAACCATGGAAATTGGAACACCCATTTCCGTAATGAGTGCAAAAAATCTAAGGATTTGTTTAGAAAAATGCATGTTTTTTATGTGTAGCATAAATGTGTAGCATAGCATTAATCCATCAATCACTCAATGTACATGCAAAAACACTTGTTTTAATTTTGAGTTTGTGCTTCATAAACATTTTAATAAATAAATGACTTTTCATTGACTGAGTATTTGAGTTCAAAATGTCTTGGGGTTTACAGTATACTGTACCAGTGTGTGGATTTATAATATATACAATGCTTGACTTGGACTCATTTTGGTTGCCGGTATTTTATATTTAGGTGCATTAGCTCCAGAATACTTTTGAGCTAATATTCTATAAGAGGAACAGGAGCTCTAGCAGCAGAACATTTGAGGTGCTGGTACTCCGCTCTGGTGAGCTCCTGCCCAAGTAAAGCACTGAATCTGCTTCTACATCTGCATTGCTTGCTGTTTGGCGTTTTAGGCTGTTTGGGGTTTTAGGCAGGGTTTCTGTACAACACTTCGTGACATCTACTGATTTTAAAAAGGGCTTTATAAATACATTTGATTTAATCTATGTCTTCCTCCCGGATCCAACATCTTGGAAACGTTTTATATTATGGGATGTATGCATTTCACTCTCTTTAACACATAGCAAGAAGAGACAAGGGATGTTGTCCCTGGTAATGTTGAGCATATTAAATTCACATTTATCACCTGAAATTGTATTTGACTTAATCAGCAAATACATTTACGTTTACATATACCACATAAATATTATGAAGCATCTGGCTGCATTTGATTGTGTGTTTTGGTGAACTGTATGCTAACATATATGATTTCAGCAGTAGAATGGATTAATATAATTACAATTCCTTCGTCCTCATGGCTTTGTTTTTGCTCTGACATGAGCTTTCAACTTTAAGACCTTATATAGACGTGTGCCTTTCCAAATCATGTCCCTTCAATTGAATGTTCCATAGGTGGACTCCAATCCAGTTGTAGAAACATCTCAAGGATGATCAATGGAATCAGGATGCACCTGGGCTAAAGATCGAGTCTCATAGTGAAGGGTCTGAATACTTATGTAAATAAGGTATTTCTGTTTTTATTACATTTGCAAAAATGTCCTAAAAACAGTTTTTGCTTCATTATGAAGCATTGTGTGTAGATTGCTGAGTAAATAGATTTTTTTGATCATTTTTAGAATAAGGCTGTAACGTAACAAAATGTGTGAAAAGTCAAGGGTTCTGAATACTTTCCAAATGCACTGTATGTATGCTGATGACTCAATGTTATACACATCAGCCACCACAGCAAATGAAGTAACTGCGACCCTTAACAGAGCATCATTCAGCTTTAGAATGGGGGGCTAGTAATAAGCTAAAAAATATATTAAAAAACTAAAGGCATTGTATTTGGAACAAATAATTTGCTCAACAATAAACCTCATTTAAATCGTATACTGAATAATGTGACAATTGAGGAGACTAAACTGTAACCCTAGATTGTAAACTGACATGATCAAAACATATTGATACAATTGTTGCTAAGATGGGGAGAGGTCTGTCTGTGATAAAGCGCTGCTCTTCTTTCTTGACCTTACAATCAACCAAATAAGTCCTACAGCACCTAGTTTTATCACATCTGGACTACTGCCCAGTTACACCGAGTGTACCAAACATTAGGAACACCTTCCTAATACTGCGCTGCACCCTCTTTTGGCCTCAGAACAGCCTCAATTTGTCCGGTCATGGACTCTACAAGGTGTCAAAAGCATTCCACAGGGATGCTGGCCCATGTTGACTCTAATGCCTCCCACAGTTATGTCAAGTTGGCTGGATGTTCTTCTGGTGGTGGACCATTCTTGATATACACAGGAAACTGTTGAGTGTGAGAAACCCAGAAGCGTTGCAGTTCTTGACACACTCAAACCGGGGCGTCTTGCAGCTACTACTATACCCATTCAAAGCCACTTAAATATTTAGTCTTGTTCATTCAACCTCTGAATGGCACACATACACAATATGTGTCTCAGTTGTTTCAAGGCTTAAAAATGTATCCTTGACTCCTCCCCTACACTGGCTGACATCAATAAGTGACATCAATAAGGGATCATGGTGTTCAGCTGGTCAGTCAAGAAAAGAGCAAGTTTTCCTAATGTTTTGTACACTCAGTGCATATGGGCAGTGCTGTAAAGGACCCAAACTAACTATATCACTATTTCTGTTATTTGTGCTATTGTCAATAGTTAGTGTTTTGTTTTGTCTTTTATTGTATACAAATGTTGTTTGTCTGCCACGAGGTGGAATGTTTTTTTGTCTTGCACTTAAATATATGAAAGAGTTCAGTAAAGGACCACTGACAGAGAACCTTTTCCTGGATGGACTGCCCAATCAGAAGTTGTTTCTCCAGTCATACCAGTACACACACACACACACACACACACACCACTTCCTCATCCATTGGCTTTATTTTTTAAAACTGCCCTTAACCACACATTGGTAGCTTTGTGTAGACAGACAGGCATACTCAAATCAAATCAAATGTATTTATATAGCCCTTTGTACATCAGCTGATATCTAAAAGTGCTGTACAGAAACCCAGCCTAAAACCCCAAACAGCAAGCAATGCAGGTGTAGAAGCACGGTGTCTAGGAAAAACTCCCTAGAAAGGCCAAAATCTAGGAAGAAACCTAGAGAGGAACCAGGCTATAAGGGGTGGCCAGTCGGGTGGAGATTATAACAGAACATGGCCAAGATGTTCAAAAGTTCATAAATGACCAGCATGGTCAAATATTAATAATCACAGTAGTTGTCGAGGGTGCAGCAAGTCAGCACCTCAGGAGTAAATGTCAGTTGGCTTTTCATAGCCAATCATTAAGAGTATCTCTACCACTCCTGCTGTCTCTAGAGAGTTGAAAACAGCAGGTCTGGGACAGGCAGCACGTCTGGTGAACAGGTCAGGATTCCATAGCCGCAGGCAGAACAGTTGAAACTGGAGCAGCAGCACGGCCAGGTGGACTGGGGACAGCAAGGAGTCATCATGCCAGGTAGTCCTGAGGCATGGTCCTAGGGCTCAGGTCCTCTGAGAGAAAGAGAGAATTAGAGAGAGCATACTTAAATTCACACAGGACACCGGATAAGACAGGAGAAGTACTCCAGATATAACAAACCGACCCTAGCCACCCGACACATAAACTACTGCAGCATAAATACTGGAGGCTGAGACAGGAGGGGTCAGGAGACACTGTTGCCCCATCTGATGATACCCCCGGACAGGGCCAAACAGGAAGGACTTCATTGTCCTAAGCAAAGTTGTACTATTGTTACAGTAATTGAGTAGGTTCTCTGAGCACTTGCACTTTTTTTATTATAACATTTTACTTCTACTTGAGTACAATTTCATTAAAGTAACAGTACTTTTACTTGTAGTATATTTCAGAACTCTTGACACTTGTGAGGGACAGTGTGAATGGGTGAGTGAATGAATGCCAGTCAGTCAGTTCCATGGACATGTGACAAGTATTAGAGGGTTGAATTTTTTGCACATTTATAACGATGAATTAACCTTATTTACATAAGCATTCAGACCCGTTGTTATGAGACTCAAAATTGAGCTCAGGTGCATCCTGTTTCCATTAATCATTTTTTAGATGTTTCTACAACTTGATTGGAGACCACCTGTGGTAAATGCAATTGATTGGACATGAATTGTAAAGGCACGCACCTGTCTATATAAGGTTCCACAGTTGACAGTGCATGTCAGCACAAAACAAAGCCATGAGGTCAAAGGAATTGCCCGTAGAGCTCAGAGACAGGATTGTGTAGAGGGACAGATCTGGGGAAGGGTACCAAAAAATGCAGCATTGAAGGTCCACAAGAACGCAGTGGCCTTCAGTATTCTTAAATGGAAGAAGTTTGGAACCACCAAGACTCTTCCTAGAGATGGCCGCCCAGCCAAACTGAGCAATCGTGGGAGAAGGGCCTTGGTCAGGGAGGTGACCAAGAACCCGATGGTCACTCTTACAGAGCTCCAGAGTTCATCCCCTCACCTAGGTGTCTAGGTTTTCCAAAACCAGCAAACACTATGCCCCCTCCCTGGAATGAGTTTGACATCTCTGCCCTACATGGTCACAGTGGCTCTATCGGTGTGAGTAATGACTACAAATTCACTTTAAGTAACTGTATTCCAATATATTAGCCCTTTCCTGCATTCAATTATGAAAAGCACCGTCTTTGACCTCATGGGTGGAATGTTTATTTTTCATAATTTCATAATTAATAAAGATTATTAAAAAAAGACAAACCAGGTGTTTCTACGTTAAGCTGTTTTGTTATAGTTTAGTCTTCTGTGATGTAATTAAAATGGAAAATTGGGATAGAACCTCAATGTAACACATTTCAACTCTATTTGACATGGTACAGGTGTCTTCTTTTTTATAAGCCGATAACCATGTGTGGGAGGTGTATACTTTGGTTTCACAGTAGATTTGGACCACGAAGGACCACGAAGGACCACGAAGAATAACTCTGACCAGCTGATTTAGCCCACTGCAGTAAAAGGTTTTATTTAAGTGCAATGGGTTCCTTAAACGTTTTGAGTAATGACAGCACATTGGGGTTTACAGTGTATGCTGCTTACAAAGTGTTTAATAAAAAATAAACCTTATACCTTGAATTGATACCAAAATATTTTGCATCAAAATTACGTAGCTATAAGCTAAAATGATATTTTCTGTTCTTACAAAATTTTGGCTAAACACTCATCCAAAGTACCATTCATAAAGGTTGTGGACAACATTATAATATCATTTGTCTCTTGCCATGTATTCACAGGCTAAACAAACAGGTTGAATAAACTCTTCCTGTATTGTCAGGAGGTGGGGCTTGGCATTAAGGTACCTCCTCCAGGTGAAGTAACTTACATACATCTCATCATTCTTGTCCAATTGGAGGAGGAAGTCAGCCAGTGCCTTTGCATTAGTAAAGTCATTTACATGAATGAAAGAACCAGCTGGGATAAACTGTTCATAGTTCTCTCTGGGTGGGCCCAAGACTACTGGTACGGTTCCTGCTACAAGTGGTCCGTTCACCTTTTCTGTGATGTAGTCTCTGTGGATTGAATTCTCAAATGCAAGGTAGAACTTACAGCTAGCAAGGGTTGAGTAATAGTCCTCATACTTCAAACGACTCCCTGTAAAAGCAGAACTATAAACAAACTCACTGTCCTTTTCAGTCTTCACCGTTGTTAATTCATTTTGCTCTGTGATGTCAGCATCTCGTATTTAGCTCATCTTGTATTCTGAAAGTATTTGTTGGTGATTCCATAGGAGACCAGATCCATTTCTGAAAAAAGTGGACGAAGAGACTGAGGCACATTCTTCATGTTCCAGCTGATGACTTGGTGAAAAATAACTACTCCTTCTGCCAGAAACAGCTATCGATGTTGAAATGGGTTTTCCAGAATTAAAAATTCCATCTCACACCTAATGGCCAGAACCAGAGCAACACAAACAGCTTTTCCACAGGCTTTTTTTGTCTTTTTGGTAGATGACGAAACATCTCCCTTTGCCAAAAATTGCAAATTCCAATTGAGATGGACATTCAGTAGATGATGGTAGAAAGTAAACACAAAACCCCAAGAGCAGCTATCAGAGTTAGATGATGTGTTCGGTTGGAAGTTGTTGATGACATGTTTGTCCTGTAAGAAAGAAACACACCTACATTTTAGACGTTATAAGTATATAAAAAGGAACAGCTTAAATATTTAACGTGTTGCTTTAAGTTCTGATTATACAACGTGAGGTTCTAATCCTGAATGTTGATTGGTTAAAACCGCATTCCAGCCGGTGCTAAAAATGCCTATTTACTCCGTTCCATCCGACTCAAATTCTTCTATAATCAGTGTGTATTTGTATTGAACCTTTATTTAACTAGGCAAGTCGGTTAAGAACAAATAATTATTTTACAATGACGGCCTACCCCGGCCAAATCTTCCCCTCAACTGGACGACGCTTGGCCAATTGTGCGCCGCCCTATGGGGCTCCCAATCACGGCCGGTTGTGATTCAGCCCAGGGTCGAACCAGGGGATCGAACCAGGGTCTGTAGTGACGCCGCTAGCACTGAGATGTAGTGCCTTAGACCGCTGCTCAACTTGGGATCCCAAAACTGTGCACCGTCCGGGAAACGAACCCGGGTCGAAAGAATGTGAATCTTCCATGATACCTTTACACCTGTGGAGCTGGTGTATGGTGAGTCATGCAGTTTTTCCTACACAAACACATAATAATGAGAGTCATTAACAATAGGAAAGTGTAAAGGGTATTATTAGCAGTGCTAGCATGTAAAGTGTCAAATCAAATCAAATTGTATTAGTCACATGCGCAGAATATAACAGGTGTAGTAGACCTTACAGTGAAATGCTTACTTACGAAATCCTTACGTCCTCAAGTTAGTTAACATTATCCTGAGGACAGGTTAGACTGCATAAAGGTGTATGGCTGCATTCTCCTAAACAATGCTACACTTCTGAACAGAGCATGTTTAGTTTACAGAATGTCTTTAAATCAAGATGTTTTAAACACTTAACACTGAAATCAGTTTTGAGAATGAAAATAAACCATTCCTTACCATTAGAGGGCTCTTGTTAGGGTTGGGCATCCATGCACTAGATTTCAACCAGACTAGTGACAAGGTGTGGCACACCTGCTAAATAACCTGTCTGACAACTTGACCCTTTCAGAACATTACATTTCATGGAACCTAATCATCGTTATTATGTTTTTATTTAGCCTTTATACAACCAGTAAAATACCCTTGAGGTTAGAAACCTCTTTTGCAAGGGGGACCTGGGTAATAGCATTAGGTGTTACCATGTAGACTTGCCATCTCAAAGCTGGGGAACAATAGGGTGTTGAGGGGGGGGGGGGGGGAGGGAACAAATTTAAAAAGAGAGGAACTAATGAAAAGGGAAAAGTTGAGGGTTCTTCATAATGCAAGTGTTTATTATTCATTATTTATTATGACAAGTTAAAAAACATTTTTGTATTTGTATTTTTCCTGTATTTGAACCGGAAGAGTGGATCCGAAGGTCCCCAGTTTGAATGCTGCATTGGCCAGAAATAACATTTACAAACAAAAATTATAATTTCCAAAAGTGTTATTTTCACATTGGTGAAATGTAAGACCACCTGACACAATATAACGATTATGGGAGCAAAATCATAACATATAGAAGTGTTGTTCTAATGAGGTTGGTTTATTACTGTACTATACTCCCATTACATTGTTAATCCAATTAAACTCAGCAAAAAAAGAAACTGACCTTTTTCAGGACCCTGTCTTTCAAAGGTAATTCAGAAAAATCCAAATAACTTCACAGATCTTCATTGTAAAGGGTTTAAACACTGTTTCCCATGCTTGTTCAATGAACCATAAACAATTCATGAACATCCACCTGTGGAACAGTCATTAAGACACTAACAGCTTACAGATGGTAGACAATTAAGGTCACAGTTATGACAGCTTAGGACACTAAAGAGGCGTTTCTACTGACTATGAAAAACACCAAAAGAAGGATGCCCAGTGCCTCTGCTCATCTGCATGAACGTGCCTTAGGCATGTTGCAAGGAGGTATGAGGACTGCAGATGTGGCCAGGGCAATAAATTGCAATGTTCGTACTGTGAGACGCCTAAGTCAGCGCTACAGGGAGACAGGACGGACAACTGATCGTTCTAGCAGTGGCAGACCAACGTGTAAAAACACCTGCACAGGATCGGTACATCTGAATATCACACCTGCGGGACAGGTACAGGATGGCAACAACAACTGCCCGAGTTACACCAGGAATGCACAATCCCTCCATCAGTGCGCAGACTGTCCGCAATAGTCTGAGAGAGGCTGGGCTGAGGGCTTGAAGGCCTGTTGTAAGGCAGACATCACCGGCAACAATGTCGCCTATGGGCACAAACCCATCATCGCTGGACCAGACAGGACTGTCAAAAAGTCCTCTACACTGACGAGTCGCGGTTTTGTCTCACCAGGGGTAATGGTCAGATTTGCGTTTATCGTCAAAGGAATGAGCGTTACATTGAGGCCTGTACTTTGGAGCAGGATCGATTTGGAGGTGGAGTGTCCGTCATTGTCTGGGGTGGTGTGTCACAGCATCATCGGACTGAGCTTGTTGTCATTGCAGGCAATCTCAACACTGTGCGTTACAGGGAAGACATTCTCCTCCCTCATGTGGTACCCTTCCTGCAGGCTCATCCTGACATGACCTTCCAGCATATGACAATGCCACCAGCCATACTGCTTGTTCTGTGTGTGATTTCCTGCAAGAAAGGATTGTCAGTGTTCTGCCACGGAGTATTGTAATGAGAATATAGTCCAGTAAGAAACAAACCACATTAGAACAACACTTATATCTTATGATTATGTCACCATAATCATTATATTATCTTAGGTTATCTTACATTCACCTATGTGAAGCATAATAACATTTTTAGAAACTATAGGTGTTATTTCTGGCAGAGGCAGGATTTGAACAGGGTACCTTCGGGTTCAATCTTCCGGTTCAAATACAGGAAAGAAATTACGTTTTCGTTGCTTTTCAACTTATGGTAATAAATAATGAATAATAAACACATTATGAAGAAGAACCCTTAACCTTTCCCTTTTTATTACTTTCTCTCAAATGTTTTCCTTATTTTCTTTCAACATTCTTTCCCCCTTCTTCCTCCCTTCTCCCCTTAACATACTATTCGTTCCCCAGCTTCGAGTTGGCAAGGCTACATGGTAACACCTAATTGCTATAACCCAGGTCCCCCTTGCAAAACAGGTTTTAAACCTCAAGGGTATTTTCTTGGTTGTGTGAAGATTTCATAAAAACATGTATTATGAGGATGATTAGGTTCCATGAAATGTAAAGCTCTGAAAGGATCAACCTCTAGTTGTCAGGCAGGTTCTTTTGCATTTCCCATGAAAAGGCATGATGACAGTTGTGCCACACCTCGTCACTAGTCTGGTTGAAATCTAGTGCATGGAAATACATGGATGGCAAACCCTAACACTAACAAGAGGCCTCTAAATGGTAAGGAATGGTTCATTTTCTTTCTCAAAACTTTCTCAAACCTGATCTTGATTTAAAGATGTTCTATAAACTTAACATGCTCTGTTTAAATGTTTAGCGTTGTTTAGGAGAATGCAGCCATACATCTTTATGCAGTCTAACCTGTCCTCAGGATAATGTTAACTAACTTGAGTACACTGAACATGCTAACACTGCTAATAATAAGCCTTTACGATTTCCTATTCTTAATGACTGTCATTATTCTGTGTTTGTGCAGTAAAAACTGATAGAAACCTTCAGAAAAACTGCATGACTCACCATACACTGATTATGAGTGAATTTGAGTCAGACGGAAGAGAGAAAATAGGCATTTTAACTTCATAGATTTAGCCGGTGGTAACTTGTGGAATAGACACCGGCTGAAATGCGGTTTGAACCAATCAGCATTAAGGATTAGAACCACCTGTTGTATAATATAGAAACTCATTCTGATGTCATAGTCAATTTTCACATTGTTCTTTTTTATATACTTATAACGTCTAAAATGTAGGTGTGTTTCTTTCTTACAGGACCAACATGTCATCAACAACTTCCAACCGAAGACATCATCTAACTCTGATAGCTGCTCTTGGGGTTTTGAGTTCAGTGGTACTATTTTTTGTTTACTTTCAACCAACATCTACTGTATGTCCATCTCGATTAGATGATTTGCCATTTTTTGCAAAGGGAGATGTTTCCTCATCTATCAAAAAGCCTGTGGAAAAGCCGCTTGTGTTGCTCTGGTTCTGGCCACTGGGTGTGAGATGGAATTTTGAAATCTGCAAAACCCATTTCAACATCGATAGCTGTGTTCTGACAGATGACAGATCCCTTTATGACAAAGCAGAGGGAGTGGTTGTTTTTCACAGAGACATCAGCTGGGACCTGAAGAACCTGCCTCAGTCTCCTCGTCCACATTTTCAGAAATGGATCTGGTTTCATGTGGAATCACCAACAAATACCGCCAGAATACCAGGTCTGGAAAATCTATTTAACCTCACTTTGAGCTATAGACGAGATGCAGACATCACAGTGCGAAATGAATTGACAACCGTGAAGACTGAAAAGGACAGTGAGTTTGTGCTGCCCAAGAAGGATAAATTGGTTTGTTGGATTGTGAGCAACAACAATCCTTCAACTGGGACAGGAACCAGAGCAAAGTACTATCAAGAGTTGGTCAAACACATCAAGATACATGCTTATGGTTCTGCTTTTACAGGGAGTCGTTTGAAGTATGAGGACTATTACTCAACCCTTGCTAGCTGTAAATTCTACCTTGCATTTGAGAATTCCATCCACAGAGACTACATCACAGAAAAGGTGAACGGACCACTTGTAGCAGGAACCATACCAGTAGTCATGGGCCCAACCAGAGAGAACTATGAACAGTTTTTCCCAGCTGGTTCTTTCATTCATGTAAATGACTTTACTAATGCAAAGGCACTGGCTGACTTCCTCCTCCAATTGGACAAGAATGATGAGATGTATGTAAGTTACTTCACCTGGAGGAGGTACCTTAATGCCAAGCCCCACCTCCTGACAATGCAGGAAGAGTTTATTCAACCTGTTTGTTTAGCCTGTGAATACATGGCAAGAGACAAAGGATATTACAATGTTGTCCACAACCTTTATGAATGGTACTTTGTATGAGTGTTTAGCCATCATTTTGTAAGCACAGAAAATATAATTTTAGCTTAGCTACGTAAACAGAATACAATTTTAAAAGTGTCTTTGGATTTGGGGATATCTTGATTCAAAATATGTGTATCAATTCAAAGGATGGGCATTCAAAGTTTTGGGGAAGATTTTATTTTATTTTTTATTAAACACTTTGGAAGCAGAATACACTGTAAACCCAAATGTGCTGTCATTACTCAAAACCTTTAAGGAACCCATTGCACTTGACCTTTTACTACAGTTGGCTAAATCAGCTGATCACACAGCTATTCTTGGTAGTCTTAAACAAATCTACTTTAAAACCAAACTATACACCTCACACACATGGTTATGGGCTTAAAAAAGAAGAAACCTTTACCATGTCAGATATAGAGTTCAAATGTATTACATTTTCACTTTGAATGTCAATATTACATTTTATATTCATCACAGAAGACTGAACTATAAGGAAATGGTTTGACATAGAAACACCAGATTTTAGTATGTTGAAAAATTATAATAACATACCACCCATGAGATCAAAGACGGCGCTTTTGGTAATTGATTGCAAGAAAGGGCTACTATGACTGAATACAATTACTTAAAGTGATTTTGTAGTCATTACTCATACCGACCCTATAGGGCAGGGGTGTCAAACTCATTCCAGGGAGGGCCATGTTTTGGGGTTTTCCTTTCATTGACGACCTAGACACCCAGGTGAGAGGAGTTCCTCACTAATTAGTGACCTTAATTCATCAATCAAGTGCAAGGGTGGAGCGGAAACCCACAGATACTCTGCCCTCCATGGAATTAGTTTGACACGTGTTGTAGAGGGTCCATTTGAGTTGTATAATTTTATTGCCGTTTGTATGACATTTGAATAATGCCTCCAATATAATTTCCCAGTGTGCCTAGTCTTTGAGTGAATTGCAGAGTTACTGTACCACCCATGACTGTATTTGTTCGTGACAGAGACATGGTTGTTGAATTCACTCATTTTTAGTTGTGTGGGTGGCCTTCATTGAGTGAGTTCCTAGGCAAATGTTGTCTTTATAGTTCAACTCTTAATGACAAAATATTACACATCCAGTAAGGCCTTATTTTGAGGCCTCGTGAAATTCCAGTAACTTTACCACATTTTCAAAAAATCCTGGTTGAATGATTTCCTGGATTCTTCCAACTGGGATTCCTGAAAAACCTGGGGAATTTACCATCATTTTGCAACCCCACCTGCAAGTCACATTATGCTGGCTTGCAAAGTGACGTATAACTCCTATTGGAATCCAGACAGAGTTAGGATATCTATTAACCATGGAAATTGGAACACCCATTTCAGCAATGAGTGCAAAAAAATCTAACTAAATGATTGGATTCGTTTAGAAAAATTTATGTTATTTATCTTTGTGTAGCATAAATGTGTAGCATAGCATTAATCCATCAATGTACATGCAAAAACACTTGTTTTAGTTTTGAGTTTGTGCTACATAAACATTTTAATAAATAAATCACTTTTCATTGACTGAGTATTTGAGTTCAAAATGCCTTGGGGTTTACAGTATACTGTACCAGTGTGTGGATTCATAATATATACAGTGCTTGACTTGGACTGAAATAGGTGCCGGTACTCATTTTGGTTGCCGGTATTTTATATTTAGGTGCAGGAGCTCCACAATACTTTTGAGCTAATATTCTATAAGAGGAACAGGAGTTCTAGCAGCAGAACATTTGAGGTGCTGGTACTCCGCTCTGGTGAGCTCCTGCCTAAGTAAAGCACTGAATCTGCTTCTACATCTGTATTGCTTGCTGTTTGGCGTTTTAGGCTGTTTGGCGCTTTAGGCTGTTTGGGGTTTTAGGCAGATTTTCTGTACAACACTTCGTGACATCTACTGATTTTAAAAAGGGCTTTATAAATACATTTGATTTAGTCTATGTCTTCCTCCCGGATCCAGCATCTTGGAAACGTTTTATATTATGGGATGTACGCATTTCACTCTTTAACACATAGCAAAAAGAGACAAGGGATGTTGTCCCTGGTAATGTTCTCCACTACCCTTACAAGTGGTACTTTAGTTGAGCATATTAAATTCACATTTATCACCTGAAATGGTATTTGACTTAATCAGCAAATACATTTACTTTTACATATACCACATAAATATTATGAAGTCTGGCTGTATTTTCTTGTCTGTTTTGGTGAACTGTTTGCTAACATATATGATCTCAGCAGTAGAATGGATTAATATAATTACAGAAAACGCTGGATCAAATGTTTTGCCTGCGTCACAGCGCATGGAGAGTACTGTGGCGTCGAGCAGGATTGCAAGTTAGATTTTCTCCTAATATTGCAAGACAGTAAAGAGAGTTTTGATGTCTAAAATGTCGCAAGTTTGAGGTTGTGTTGTCAGAGAGCAGAGAGTGTTTAATTAGAGGAGCTTTTCTGTTCTCCTGGGTCACATTGTATCAGACCTAGATGGGTTGTTCCTGAATTGTGGTGGCATTTGGTTGTAGCATTTGGAAGAAAATTAAGTACATTTTTCAAGAATGTTTATTTTTTAAATGGATTTGGGTACATCCATTCTGAATCAACTAATATGTCCGCTTAATGACTTTAAATCATTTTTTACCATTATGATAACATTGTGCCACCAGTAGGATTACTAACAGTAATGATGGTAACACCGATGAGACATTTGTAGGTAATTGATGATTTTATTAAGTGTAGGCCACAGATGCTCAATTCCAAGGTCAGTAACCATTTAAATATAATTGACTAGAGCGAAATGATTATTCATTTTGCTCAATGTAATTTCCCTTCATTTAAACTGAAAAACATGTACGCTACTTAGTCACACAACATTTATTAATGGAATCAGCAAATTTATGACATACTAAAAGGTTGTGATTAGCTAATATTTTTATTTTAATATAGACCCCTCCCCGATAACAGTTTGCCAATGAAGGGAATGTTCAAGGTCCTTGAATATTTTTCTAATGAGTGATACACCATTGACACAAACGTTAGGGCCATATTATTTGTTTAAAAAATCATATTTTTTGTTTTTATCTATCTACGCAATGTAATACATACTTTTGTTTACTTTCTTGCAAATCAAAATAATAGATGGATATTTTTAAAACCCCAATGGCACTACAACTCTACTCATCACTACTGGGACAAGAAAATGTGCCTTTCCTAAGTACATCAAACAATGCATAAAGATAACGTTTTGCAGAATAAATGACTTGCATTATATTTTATTTCTACTTGTGTCAAATGTTATTAGTACTTCTACTTGAGTAGGATATTTCAGTACGCTTTCCACCCCTGGTGACTGAGTGAAAGAGGGAGTTTGTGAGTGAGTGAGGGACAGTGTGAATGGCTGAGTGAGTGAATGTCAGTTGGTGCCATTAACAAGTAACAGAGGGTTGAATAAGGGATCTAACAAGAATTAGATGTTTATTTTGGGAGTCTGAAGTACACTACTGTTCAAAAAATTTGGGGTCTATTAGAAATGTCCATGCTTTTGAAAGAAAAGCAAATTTTTTTGTCCGTTAAAATAACATCAAATTGATCAGAAATGCAGTGTAGACATTGTTAATGTCGTAAATGACTATTGTAGCAGGAAACAGCAGATTTTTTAAATGGAATATTTACATAAGCGTACAGAGGCCCATTATCAACAATGATCATTCCTGTGTTCAAATAGCCCATTGTGTTAGCTAATCCAAGTTTATCATTTTAAAAGGCTAATTGATAATTAGAAAATAATTTTGCAATTATGTTAGCACAGCTGAAAACTGTTGTCCTCATTAAAGAAGCAATACAATTGGCCGCCTTTAGACTAGTTGAGTATCTGGAGAATCAGCATTTGTGGGTTTGTTTACAGGCTCAAAATGGCCATAAACAAATAACCTTCTTCTGAAACTCATCAGTCTATTTTTGTTCTGAGAAATGAAGGCTATTCCATGCAAGCAATTGCCAAGAAACTGAAGATATCGTACAACGCTGAGTACTACTCCCATCACAGAACAGAGCAAACTGGCTCTAATCAGAATAGAAAGAGGAGTGGGAGGCCCCGGTGCACAACTGAGCAAGAGGACAAGTACATTAGTGTCTAGTTTGAGAAATAGACGCCTCAAGTCCTCAACTGGCAGCTTCTTTAAATAGTACCCGCAAGTAAGTATTCAGACACTTTACTCAGTACTTTGTTGAAGAACCTTTGGCAGCGATTAAATCCTAGAATCTTCTTAGGTATGATGCTACAAGCTTGACACACCTGTATTTGGGGAGTATGTCCCGTTCTTCTCTGCATATTCTCCCAAGTTCTGTCAGGTTGGATGGGGAGTGTTGCTGCACAGCTATGTTCAGGTTTCCTCAGAGATGTTAGATTGGGTTCTAGTCCGGGCTCTGGCTGGGCCACTCAAGGACATTCAGACTTATCCCGAAGCCACTCCTGTGTTATTCTTGGCTGTGTGCTTAGGTTCGTTGTCCTGCTGGAAGTTGAACCTTTGCCCCAGTCTGATGTCATGAGTGCTCTGGAGCAGGTTTTCGTCAAGGATCTCTCTGTACTTTGCTCAGTTCATCTTTGCCTCGATCCCGACTAGTCTTCTAGTCCCTGCCACTGAAAAACATCCCCATAGCATGTTGGCACCATCATGCTTCACTGTTGGGATGGTGCCAGGTTTCCTCCAGCCATTCTGACTTTGTTGTCCTAAGCAAAGTTGTACTATTGTTAACATTTTACTTCTATTTGAGTACAATTTTCATTAAAGTAAGAGTATATTTCAGTACTCTTGAAGCCCTTGGTGACAGTGCTTAAGAAACAAGGTTCATGAAATCAACAGATGCCATTCATATTCTGACTATCTATGAAACTCACTTAGATAATACCTTTGACAATACAGTGGTAGCAATACAAGGTTATATGTATATATACCTATATATATATATATTTTTTTAACCTTTATTTAACCAGGTAGGCGAGTTGAGAACAAGTTCTCATTTGCAACTGCGACCTGGCGAAGATAAAGCAAAGCAGTGTGACACAGACAACAACACAGAGTTACACATGGAGTAAACAATAAACAAGCCAATAACACAAACAAGTCAATCACACAGTAGAGAAAAGAAAGTCTTTATAGAGTGTGTGCAAAAGGCATGAGGAGGTAGGCAATAAATAGGCCATCTGAGCGAATAATTACAAATTAGCAGATTAACACTGGAGTGATAAATGAGCAGATGATGATGTGCAAGTAGAGATTCTGGTGTGCAAAAGAGCAGAAAAGTAAATAAAATAAAAACAGTATTTAACCTTTATTTAACTAGGCAAGTCAGTTAAGAACAAATTCTTATTTTCAATAGGAACAGTGGGTTAACTGCCTGTTCAGATGCAGAACAACAGATTAGTTAGTACCTAGTCAGCTCGGTGATTTGAACTTGCAACTTTTCAGTTACTAGTCCAACACTCTAACCACTAGGCTACCCTTGCCACCCCTACCCTGCTGCCCCCACCCCCAGTATGGGGATGAGGTAGGTAGATTGGGTGGGCTATTTACAGATGGACTATGTACAGCTGCAGTGATCGGTTAGCTGCTCAGATAGTTGATGTTTAATGTTGGTGAGGGAAATAAAAGTCTCCAACTTCAGCGATTTTTGCAATTCGTTCCAGTCACTGGCAGCAGAGAACTGGAAGGAAAGGCGGCCAAATGAGGTGTTGGCTTTGGGGGTGATCAGTGAGATATACCTGCTGGAACGTGTGCTACGGGTGGGTGTTGTTATCGTGACCAGTGAACTGAGATAAGGAGGAGCTTTACCTAGCATAGACTTATAGATGACCTGTAGCGAGGGCCAGCCGACTAGAGCATACAGGTCGCAGTGGTGGGTGGTATAAGGTGCTTTAGTAACAAAACGGATGGCACTGTGATAGACTGCATCCAGTTTGCTGAGTAGAGTGTTGGAAGCTATTTTGTAGATGACATCGCCAAAGTCGAGGATCGGTAGGATAGTCAGTTTTACTAGGGTAAGTTTGGCGGCGTGAGTGAAGGAGGCTTTGTTGTGAAATAGAAAGTTGATTCTAGATTTGATTTTGGATTGGAGATGTTTAATATGAGTCTGGAAGGAGAGTTTACAGTCTAGCCAGACACCTAGGTATTTATAGTTGTCCACATATTCTACATATCCTGGAACCGTCCAGGGTGGTAATGATAATCGGGCAGGTGGGTGCGGGCAGCGAACGGTTGAAAAGCATGCATTTGGTTTTACTAGAGTTTAAGAGCAGTTGGAGGCCACGGAAGGAGTGTTGTCTGGCATTGAAGCTCGTTTTGAGGTTAGCTAGTACAGTGTCCAAGGAAGGGCCAGAAGTACACAGAATGGTGTTGTCTGCGTAGAGGTGGATCAGGGAATCGCCCGCAGCAGGAGCGACATCATTGATATATACAGAGAAAAGAGTCGGCCCATGAATTGAACCCTGTAGTACACATATAGAGACTGCCAGAGGTCCGGACAACATACCCTCCGATTTGACACACTGAACTCTGTCTACAAAGTAGTTGGTGAACCAGGCGAGGCAGTCGTCAGAAAAATCAAGGCTATTGAGTTTGCCGATAAGAATACGGTGATTGACAGAGTCGAAAGCCTTGGCCAGGTCGATGAAGACGGCTGCACAGTACTGTTTTTTATCGATGACGGTTATGATATCATTTAGTACCTTGAGCGTGGCTGAGGTGTACCCGTGACCGGCTCGGAAGCCTGATTGCACAGCGGAGAAGGTACGGTGGGATTCGAAATGGTCAGTGATCTGTTTATTAACTTGGCTTTCAGGGGCATCCCGGGTGGCGCAGTGGTTAAGGGCGCTGTACTGCAGCGCCAGCTGTGCCATCAGAGTCCCTGGGTTCGCGCCCAGGCTCTGTCGTAACCGGCCGAGACCGGGAGGCCCGTGGGGCGACGCACAATTGGCATAGCGTCGTCCGGGTTAGGGAGGGCTTGGTCGGTATGTATGTCCTTGTCTCATCGCGCACCAGCGACTCCTGTGGAGGGCTGGGCGCAGTGCGCGCTAACCAAGGTTGCCAGGTGCCTCCGACACATTGGCATAGCGTCGTCCGGGTTAGGGAGGGCTTGGTCGGTATGTCTGTAGCCTCCGACACATTGGTGTGGCTTCCGGGTTGGATGCGCGCTGTGTTAAGAAGCAGTGCGGCTGGTTGGGTTGTGTATCGGAGGACGCATGACTTTCAACCTTCGTCTCTCCCGAGCCCGTACGGGAGTTGTAGCGAAGAGACAAGATAGTAGCTACTACAACAATTGGATACCACGAAATTGGGGAGATAAAAGGGGTAAAATTTCAAAAAATAAAAAAAATAAATAAATAAATAACTTGGCTTTCAAAGACAGGCAGGGCAGGATGGATATAGGTCTGTAACAGTTTGGGTCTAGGGTGTCACCCCCTTTGAAGGGGGGGATGACCGCGGCAGCTTTCCAATCTTTAGGGATCTCGGACGATACGAAAGAGAGGTTGAACAGGCAGGTAGTAGGGGTTGCAACAATGGCGGCAGATAGTTTTAGAAAGAGAGGGTCCAGATTGTCTAGCCCAGCTGATTTGTTACCTGATTTGTTACCTAGCCTCAGTGCAGTGGGCAGCTGGGAGGAGGTGTTCTTGTTCTCCATGGACTTTACAGTGTCCCAAAACTTTTTGGAGTTAGAGCTACAGGATGCGAATTTCCGCTTGAAAAAGCTAGCCTTTGCTTTCCTGACTGACTGCGTGTATTGGTTCCTGACTTCCCTGAAAAGTTGCATATCGTGGTGACTATTCGATGCTATGGCAGTCCGCCACAGGATGTTTTTCTGCTGGTCAAGGGCAGTCAGGTCTGGGGTGAACCAAGGGCTATATCTGTTCTTAGTTCTGCATGCTTATCTAAGATGGTGAGGAAATTACTTTTAAAGAATGACCAGGCATCCTCGACTGACGGGATGAGGTCAATATCCTTCCAGGATACCCGAGCCAGGTCAATTAGAAAGGCCTGCTTGCGGAAGTGTTTAAGGGAGCGTTTGACAGTGATGAGGGGTGGTCGTTTGACCGCGGACCCATAGCGTACTTGTATCCAAGGCCAAGGATATGGTATGCATCAGTCAGCAGGTCGTACCGTCTCAGCATCTGGTAACAACACAGTGGACATTCTTTGCAGGATGAGCAGCATGTATTCTTCATTTCCACCTCATCTTCATTTCCATCAGTGCCATCCTCCATTGTCCTGGTCATGTATTCCTCCAATCCTGAACTTTTCAGTCTTTTCCACTGTACAGCGAGGCTCCTCAGCTCACACTGCATATTGTCAACAGTTGCTTGACTATCAAATCGAAGCAAACATTTGCTGAACTCTTGAAGGGCTGTCTGTGGAAGACCATTTGACGTTATTTGGGAGAAGTTTCTAGGGTCCAGAAGGGCTAGGTTAGCATATAGAGTGACATGAGACAGAAATCGCCTGTGGATACTATCTGTGACTGTATCCATATTTTGATTGTGGACTTGAACTTTATAGGCACTCTACTCTCTGCCCCTGTCAAAGCTTCATCTTGAGCAGTCTCTCCGGACATGATTTTCTTCTTTCTTGCCTTTTTCTGTGGCAGAGTGGCTTCCAACTTCTCCAGCTGTGTCCTCATCCTGTTCTTTGATCATCTTATTTGAAAATTGAACAAATGTGTCTGTAGCTGCCTTAATGGTGTCAAAGTCTCTTGACATGCCTTTCAGGGTTTCCTGTGTAGCCATTCGATGGACAACCATTCGATGGGCAGACAGGATGTATATCCCACTTATCTGCAGGTATTTGGATAGTGGTGATGGGTTCTCAAATATCCAAAGAAATATTTGAGCTGTCAGTATCGTCTCATACCGGAGAAATCCTAAATCCTCTCTTCATGTTGGCCTGTCCTTGTAAGGCTGATAGTGTGAGGAGTACGTCAACATGCCCAGGGACTGCGGTTGAAAATTAGCTGGCTGGCTAAAACCTGCACTTTTACTGAAACGTTGATTAATGTGCACTGTCTCTGTAAAAATAAAAATTCAAGATCATCAAGGACAACAACCACCCGAGCCACTGCCTGTTCAACCCGCTATCATCCAGGAGGCAAGGTCAGTACAGGTGCATCAAAGCTGGGACCGGGAGACTGAAAAACAGCTCCTATCTCAAGGCCATCAGACTGTTAAATAGCCATCACTAGCACAGAGAGGCTGCTGCCTACATACACACACAAATCATTGGCCACTTTAAGAAATGGAACACTAGTCACTTTAATAATGTTTACATATTTTGCAATACTCATCGCATATACTGTATTCTATACTATCTACTGTATCTTAGTCTATGCCGTTCTGACATTGCTAGCCAATATATTTACATATTCTTAATTCCATTCCTTTACTTAGATTTGTGTGTATTGGGTAGTTATTGTGAAATTGGTAGATATTACTTGTTAGATATTGCTGCACTGTCGGAACTAGAGGCACAAGCATTCCGCTACACCTGCAATAACATATGCTAAACACGTGGCCCTTTCCTGCAGTCAATGACAAAAAGCACCATCTTTGACCTCATGGGTGCAATGTCATGCATATTTTTCATAATTTTTTAATAATCTTAATTATGAAATTAACTACAAAATGCTTTGTTATAGTTCAGTCTTCTGTGATGTACACTACCAGTAAAAATTTGGACAAACCTACTGATTCCAGGGTTTTTCTTTATTTTTACAATTTTCTACATTGTAGAATAATAGTGAAGATATCAAAACTATGAAATAACACAATGAATCATGTAGTAACCAAAAAAGTGTTAAACAAATCAAAATATATTTTATTTTGATTATTTTAAGTAGCCACCCTTTGCCTTGATGACAGCTTTGCAAACTTTTGGTATTCTCTCAACCAGCTTCACCTGGAATGCATTTAAATAGTTAAAAGTTAATTTGTGGAACTTCTTTCCTTCTTAATGCGTTTGAGCCAATCAGTTGTGTTGTAACAAGTTAGGGGTGAAATACAGAACATAGCCCTATTTGGTAAAATACCAAGTCCATATTATGGCAAGAACAGCTCAAATAAGCAATGAGAAACAACTGTCCATCATTATTTTAAAATAATAAGAACTTTGAACGTTTCTTCAAGTGCACTCGCAAAAACCATCAAGCCCTATGATGAAGCTGGCTCTCATGAGGACTGCCATATGAAAGGAAGGGTGATACGTTCATTACCAGCCTCAGAATTTGCAGCCCAAATAAATGCTTCACATAGTTCAAGTAACAGACACAACTCAACATCAACTGTTCAGAGGAGTGCATGAATCAGGCTTCATGGTTGAATTGCTGCAAAGAAACCACGACTAAAGGACACCAATAAGAAGAATGGGCTTGCTTGGGCCAAGAAATACGAGCAATGGACAGTACACCGGTGGAAATCTGTTCTTTGGTCTGATGAGTCCAAATGTGAGATTTTATGTGAGACGCAGAGTAGATGAACATGTCGTTCCCACCGTGAAGCATGACGAAAGAGGTGTGGTGGTGTGGGGGTGCTTTGCTGGTGACACTCAGTGATTTATTTTGAATTCATGGCACACTTAACCAGCATGGCTACCACAGCATTCTGCAACAATACCCCATCTCATCTGGTTTGCACATAGTGGGACTATTATTTGTTTTTCAACAGGACAATGACCCAAGACACCTCCAGGCTGTGTAAGGGCTATTTGAAGAAGTAGAGTGATGGGAGTGCTGCATCAGATGACCTGGTCTTCACAATCAACTGCCCTCAACCCAAATGAGATGGTTTTGGATGTGTTGGACCGCAGAGTGAACAGAAAAGCAGCCAACAAGTGCTCTGCATACGTGGGAATTCCTTCAAGACTGTTTTAAAAATATATATTTTTATTTCACCTTTATTTAACCAGGTAGGAAAGTTGAGAACAAGTTTTCATTAACAATTGCGACCTGGCCGAGATAAAGCAAAGCAGTTTGACACTTACAACAACACAGAGTTACACATGGAGTAAAACAAACATACAGTCAATAATACAGTAGAAAAATAAGTCTATATACAATGTGAGCAAATGATGTGAGATAAGGGAGGTAAAGGCAAAAAAAGGCCATGGTGGCGAAGTAAATACAATATAGCAAGTAAAATACTGGAATGGTAGATTTGCAGTGGAAGAATATGCAAAGTAGAGAGAAATAATGCAAAGGAGCAAAATAAATAAATACAGTAGAGGGAGAGGTAGTTGTTTGGGCTAAATTATAGATGGGCTATGTACAGGTGCAATAATCTGTGAGCTGCTCTGACAGCTGGTGCTTAAAGCTAGTAAGGGAGATAAGTGTTTCCAGTTTCAGAGATTTTTGTAGTTCGTTCCAGTCATTGGCAGAAGAGAACTGAAAGGAGAGGCGGCCAAAGGAAGAATTGGTTTTGGGGGTGACCAGAGAGATATACCTGCTGGAGCGAGTGCTACAGGTAGGTGCTGCTATGGTGACCAGCGAGCTGAGATAAGGGGGGACTTTACCTAGCAGGGTTTTGTAGATGACCTGGAGCCAGTGGGTTTGGCGATGAGTATGAAGCGAGGGCCAGCCAACGAGAGCATACAGGTCGCAGTGATGGGTAGTTTATGGGGCTTTGGTGACAAAACAGAGGGCACTGTGATAGACTGCATCCAATTTATTGAGTAGGGTATTGGAGGCTATTTTGTAAATGACATCCCCGAAGTCGAGGATCGGTAGGATGGTCAGTTTTACGAGGGTATGTTTGGCAGCATGAGTGAAGGATGCTTTGTTGCGAAATAGGAAGCCAATTCTAGATTTAACTTTGGAATGGAGATGTTTGATGTGAGTCTGGAAGGAGAGTTTACAGTCTAACCAGACACATATGTATTTGTAGTTGTCCACATATTCTAAGTCAGAACCGTCCAGAGTAGTGATGTTGGAAGGGCGGGCAGGTGCAGGCAGCAATCGGGTGAAGAGCATGCATTTAGTTTTACTTGTATTTAAGAGCATTTGGATGCCACGGAAGGAGAGTTGTATGCCATTGAAGCTCGTCTGGAGGGTTGTTCAATTAACACAGTGTCCAAAGAAGGGCCAGAAGTATACAGAATGGTGTTGTCTGCGTAGAGCTGGATCAGAGACTCACCAGCAGCAACAGCGACAACATTGATGTATACATAGAAGAAAGTCGGTCCAAGAATTTAACCCTGTGGCACCCCCATAGAGACTGCCAGAGGCCCGGACAACAGGCCCTCCGATTTGACACACTGAACAGAGAAGTAGTTGGTGAACCAGGCGATGCAATCATTTGAGAAACCGAGGCTATCGAGTCTGCCGATGGGGATGTGGTGATTGACAGAGTCTAAACCCTTGGCCAGGTCAATGAATACGGCTTCACAGTATTGTTTCTTATCGATGGCGGTTAAGATATTGTTTAGGACCTTGAGCGTGGCTGAGGTGCACCCATGACTGAAACCAGATTGCATTGTGGAGAAGGTAAGGTTGGATTCGAAATGGTCGGTAATCTGTTTGTTGACTTGGCTTTCGAAGACCTTATAAAGTCAGGGTAGGATAGATATAGGTCTGTAGCAGTTTGGGTCAAGAGTGTCCCCCCCTTTGAAGAGGGGAATGACCGCAGCTGCTTTCCAATCTTTGGGGATCTCAAACGACACGAAAGAGAGGTTGAACAGGCTAGTAATAGGGGTGGCAACCATTTTGGCAGATAATTTTAGAAAGAAAGGGTCCAGATTGTCTAGCCCGGCTGATTTGTAGGGGTCCAGATTTTGCAGCTCTTTCAGAACATCAGCTGACTGGATTTGGGAGAAGGAGAAATGGGAAAGGCTTGGGCGAGTTGCTGTGGGGGGTGCAGTGCTGTTGACCGGGGTAGGGGTAGCCAGGTGGAAAGCATGGCCAGCCGTAGAAAAATGCTTATTGAAATTCTCAATTAGAGTGGATTTATCGGTGGTGACAGTGTTTCCTATCCTCAGTGCAGTGGGCAGCTGGGAGGAGGTGTTCTTATTTTCCATGGACTTTACAGTGTTTTTTTAGTTTGTGTTGCAGGAAGCAAATTTCTGCTTGAAAAAGCTAGCCTTGGCTATTCTAACTGCCTGTGTATATTGGTTTCTAGCTTCCCTGAAAAGTTGCATCTCACGGGGGCTGTTCAATGCTTATGCAGAATGCCATAGAATGTTTTTGTGTTGGTTAAGGGCAGTCAGCTCTGGAGAGAACCAAGGGCTATATCTGTTCCTGGTTCTACACTTCTTGAATGGGGCATGCTTATTTAAGATGGTGAGGAAGGCATAAAAAAAAAGAACCAGGCATCCTCTACTGATGGGATGAGATCCATATCCTTCCAGGATACCCCAGCCAGGTCGATTAGAAAGGCCTGCTCGCTGAATTGTTTCAGGGAGCATTTGACAGTGATGCGTGGAGGTCGTTTGATGGCTGACCCATTACGGATGCAGGTAATGAGGCAGGGATCACTGAGATCTTGGTTGAAAACAGCAGAGGTGTATTTAGAGGGCAAGTTGGTCAGGATGATATCTATGAGGGTGCCCGTGTTTACTGCTTTAGGGTGGCACCTGGTAGGTTCATTGATAATTTGTGTGAGATTGAGGGCATCAAGTTTAGATTGTAGGATGGCTGGGGTGTTAAGCAGTTCCAGTTTAGGTTGCCTAGCAGCACGAGCTCTGAAGATAGATGGGGGGTAATCAGGTCCCATATGGTGTCCAGAGCACAGTTGGGGGCAGATGGTGGTCTATGGCAGGCGTCAACGGTGAGAGACTTGTTTTTAGAGAGGTGTATTTTTAAAAGTAGAAGTTCAAATTGGGTAGTAGGACAGAACTCTGCAGGCTATCTTTGCAGTAGATTGCAACACCGCCCCCTTTGGCCGTTCTGTCGTCTGAAAATGTTGTAGTTAGGGATGGAGATTTCAGAATTTTTGGTGGTCTTCCTAAGCTAGGATTCAGACACGGCTAGAAAATCCGGGTTGGCAGAGTGTGCTAAAGCAGTGAATAAAACAAACTTAGGGAGGAGGCTTCTAATGTTAACATGCATGAAACCATGGCTATTATGGTTACAGAAGTCATCAAAAGAGAATGCCTGGGGAATAGGAGTGGAGCTAGACACTGCAAGGCCTGGATTCACCTCTACATCACCAGAGGAACAGAGGAGGAGTAGGATAAGGGTACAGCTAAAAGCTATGAGAATTGGTCTTCTAGAACGTCCGGAACAGAGATTAAAACGAGGTTTCTGGGGACGATAAAATAGCTTCAAGGTATAATGTACAGACAAAGGTAAGGTAGGATGTGAATACAGCGGAGGTAAACCTAGGTATTTAGTGATGATGAGAGAGATATTGTCTCTAGAAACATCATTGAAACCAGGTAATGTCATCGCATGTGTGGGTGGTGGAACTGAAAGGTTGGATAAGGTATAATGAGCAGGGCTAGAGGCTCTACAGTGAAATAAGCCAATAAACACTAACCAGAACAGCAATGGACAAGGCATATTGACATTAAGGAGAGGCATGCTTAGTCGAGTGATCATAAGGGTCCAGTGAGTATTGAGGTTTGTTGGGGTAACGGCGATTCAGACAGCTAGCCGGGCCATCGGTAGCAAGATAGCATAGGATGGAGGTCTGTTTTTAGCCACCTCGTGCGTTTCCGTCGGTAGATTAGTGGGGTTCCGTGTGGTAGAGGGGATCAATCCAATTGGCAAAATAGTTATAGTTATAGTGACCCAAGAAAAATTGTCCGATAGACCTATTCAGATCGCAGTCGATAAGACAGCTAACGATTAGCGGGCCGCTGATGGGCATTCAGGTAACATCGCGATGGAGGGGCCAGTTGGATAACTCCCTCGGGCAGATAACGTCGGTAGTCCAGTCGTGAAGGCCCGGTCCGGTATGTTCTGGTCTGAGTCGCGTTGTACAAAACTGGCGATAGCTTTTCGAGCTAAAGGATAACTGATGACCTCAAACCGTGGTTAGCTGAATACTAACGTTAGCCAGTAAACTGGCTAGCTTCTGGTTAGCTACTGGCTAGCTTCTGGTTAGCTTCTGGCTACCTTCTGGCTAGCTTCTATTGTGGATTTCAGATTTGAGGTAAATAATACTTTTTTTAAATTGGTGAGGCAGGCTGCAGGAGAGTGTTTTGAAGTTGAGTTTTTGGAAAATAAAAATATATATAATATATATATTATAAATATATAAAATATATGTGAAGAAAGATGTAAATATATATACACTGGGGAGAACAAGTATTTGATACACTGCCGATTTTACAGGTATTCCTACTTACAAAGCATGTAGAGGTCTGTAATTTTTATCATAGGTACACTTCAACTGTGAGAGACGGAATCTAAAACAAAAATCCAGAAAATCCTGTAGTTCTTGACCAGGTTTGCACACACTGCAGCAGGGACTTTGGCCCACTCCTCCATACAGACCTTCTCCAGATCCTTCAAGTTTCAGGGCTGTCACTGGGCAATACGGACTTTCAGCTCCATCCAAAGATGTTCTATTGGGTTCAGGTCTGGAGACTGGCTAGGCCACTCCAGGACCTTGAGATGCTTCCTATATTTCAACCGGACCGTAGCTTCTTCAATAGGAGAGAGAGAGAAAATGTCTGCTCCACTCTGTTGGCGCATGCAAAACGCTGCTGGCACCCAGCCACCCACTGACGAGATGTGATCTTTCTCGCTCATTTTTCAGAATAAAAGCCCAAAACTATGTCACACCATGTGGAAGCCATAGGAAAAGGAATCTGGTTGATATTCCTTTAAATGAAGGGAAGGCATACAATGGAACAGAGAGCTTTCAGGAAAAACAGCACTTCCTGGTTGGATTTTCCTCAGGTTTTCGGAAACTTGAGTGTTTTCTATCCTAATCTGACAATTATATGCATATTATAGATTCTGGGCCTGAGAAATAGGCAGTTTCATTTGGGTACGTTTTTTATCCAAACATCCAGATACTGCCCCCTACACTCAACAAGTGAACACTTTTTTGGTTGCTCTATGATTCCATATGTCTTATTTCATAGTTTTGATGTCTTCACTATTATTCTACAATGTAGAAAATAGCACAAATAAAGTAAAAACCCTTGAATGAGTAGGTGTGTCCAAACTTTTGAACTCAATTGTTTCAAGGCTTAAAAATGGATCCTTGTCTCCTCCCCTTCATCTGAAGTGGATTCAACAAGTGACATCAACAACGGATCATAGCGTTCATCTGGTCAGACTATGTCATGGAAAGAAGGTTTTCTTAATGTTTTGTACACTCAGTGTATATGGGCAGTGCTTAATTTGAGCTTGATCCTGCTGGAACAGGATCCGGCACCTCTCCATGTCTGAGTGTGCACCCATTTAATTTACATTTTCTACCCCAAACTCACATCACAACTTTGCCAGTGTCGTAAAGGACCCAAACTAACGATGTCACTATTTCTGTTCTTTGTACTATTGTTAGTGTTGTTTTTGTCTTTTATTGTATGCATTTGTTGTTTGTCTGCCACAAGGTGGCATGTTTTTTGTTGTTGTCTTGCACAAAAAAATTAAAAACGTAAATTAAATATGTGAAAGAGTTCAGTAAAGGACCACTGACAGAGATCCTTTTCCTGGATGGACTGCCCAATCAGAAGGTGTTTTTCCAGTCAGACCAGTACACACACGCACACACACACACACACACCACTTCCTCATCCGTTGGCATTATTTTTTTAAACTGCCCTTAACCCCACATTGGTAGTTTTTTGTAGACAGACAGGCAGACTGACTTCATTGCCCTAAGCAAAGGTGTAAAGTAACTAATTAAAAAACTACAATTGTTACCGTAATTACATAGGTTCTCCGAGCACTCGTATTGTTTGGATTATTCAGTTTTACTTCTACCTTGAGTACAATTTCATTAAAGTAACAGTGCTTTTACATGAGTAGTATATTTCAGTATTCTTGACACCCCTGGTGACAGTGAAAGAGGGAGTTTGTGACTGAGGGAGGGACAGTGTGAATGTATGAGTGAATGAATGTCAGTCGGTCCTATGAACAGGTAACAAGTAAGAGAGAATTGAATCAGGGATCTAAAGAGAATTAGACTATTTCTGGAGTCTGAAGTATATTGAAATCTGGAATTTTTAGTGTTTATGCACTTTTTTGAACTACTTTTGTATTAAACAATACATTTTTTTGTAATTTTTTAAAATGTTGATAATATATTTTTCAAATCCTTAAATTATGTTTAACATGCAGATTTAACATACAGCCTTTTTGCAACTCAGAAAATAAATGAACATAGTGTACATTATTTCCTCTCTTTTTCAATTTGATGTGGGGAAAAGATCTTAGCGGGGTCGATGTTATCAAGGTCAATGTTTTTATTTTAAAAGTAATAACATTTATTTTACCCTGAGTACTTAAAAAAAGAAATAACTAAGCAAAAAAAGAAACGTCCCTTTTCAGGACCCTGTCTTTCAAATATAATTCATAAAAATCCAAATAACTTCACATATCTTAATTGTAAAGGGTTTAAACACGGTTTCCCATGCTTGTTCAATGAACCATAAACAATTCATGAACATGCACCTGTGGAGCGGTTGTTTAAGACACTACCAGCTTACAGACGGTAGGCAATTAAGGTCACAGTTATGAAAACGTAGGACACTAAAGAGGCCTTTCTACGGACTCTGAAAAACACCAAAAGAAATATGCCCAGTGTCCCTGCTCATCTGCATGAACGTGCCGTAGGCATGCTGCAAGTAGGCATGAGGACAGCGGATGTGGCCAGGGCAATAAATTGCAATGTCCATACTGTGAGATGCCTAAGACAGCACTACAGGGAGACAGGACGGACAGCTGATCATCCTCGCAGTGGCAGACCACGTGTAACAACACCTGCACAGTATCGATACATCTGAACATCACACCTGTGGGACAGGTACAGGATGGCTTTCACTGGCTGTTGTCAAATCGATCCCGTTAACCTCTTGAGTGTAGGGGGCAGTATTTTGATGTTTGGATGAAAAACGTACCCAAGTTAAACTGCCTATTTCTCAGGCGCAGAATCTAGAATATGCACATAATTGTCATATTAGGATAGAAAACACTCAAGTTTCCAAAAACTGTCAAAATATTGTCTGTGAGTATAACAGAACTGATATTGCAGGCGAAAATCTGAGGAAAATCAAACCAGGAAGTGGCCTCAATTTTGAAAGCTCCATGTTCCATAGCCTGCCTTCGCTCCATTTAAATGGATATCAACCAGGTTCCTTTTCCTATGGCTTCCCCATGATGTGAACAGTCTTTAGACATAGTTTCAGGCTTTTATTTTGAAAAATTAGCGAGAATGATAACATCGCGTCAGGTGTTCGCATGAGTTTTGCTTGCGCAACAGAGCTTGGGCAGCCATCGTATCTCCCTCTCCTACTGATAAAGACCGTGCCGGTTGATATATTATCGATTATATATTTTAAAAACAACCTGAGGATTGATTATAAAAAAACATTTGACATGTTTCTGTGGACATTACAGATACTATTTGGAATTTTCGTCTGCGTTGTCGTGACCGCTCGAGCTTGTGGATTTCTGAACATAACGCGCCAAACAAACAGAGGTATTTTGGATACGAAAATAATCTTTATGGAACAAAAGGAACATTTATTGTGTAACTGGGAGTCTCGTGAGTGAAAACATCTGAAGATCATCAAAGGTAAGCGATTCATTTTATTGCTTTTCTGATTTTCGTGACCAAGCTACTTTGATGCTAGGTGTTCATAATGTTTTGTCTATTAATCGATAAACTTACACAAACGCTTGGATTGCTTTCGCTGTAAAGCATATTTTCAAAATGTGCACAACAGGTGGATTAACAAAATGCTAAGCTGTGTTTTGCTATATTGCACTTGTGATTTCTTGAATATAAATATTTTTAGTAATATTATTTGAATGTGGAGCTCTGCAATTCAGCTGTTGTTGATGACAATTATCCAGCTAAAGGGATGGGTAGCGTCAAGAAGTTAACAGTTTTAGAAACTTTAGAGTGTTTTCGATCCAAATCTACCAATTATATGCATATCCTAGCTTCTGGGCCTGAGTAAAAGGCAGTTTACTTTGGGCACGACTTTCATCCGTACTTGAAAATACTGCCCCCTAGCCCCAAGAGAATAAGGAATTATCCAGGGCAGCTGTCTCGGCCCATTACTTATTTCAATCAAAACAAATGACATGCTTTGAGTAAAGCCAGAGTGTCTACAATAGCTTGCGAAAGTACAGTATTCACCCCCCTTGGCATTTTTCATATTTTTTTTGTGAGGTTTGTATCATTTGATCTACAAAACATGCCTACCACTTTGAAGATGCAACATCTTTTTTTATTGTGAAACAAACAAGAAATTACATAAAATGGAAAACTTGAGCGTGCATAACTATTCACCCCCCTAAAGTCAATACTTTGTAGAGCCACCTTTCGCAGCAATTACAGCTACAAGTCTCTTGGGGTATGTCTCTATACGCTATACCTTGTAAAGCTACGCAATCGTAAATACAGAATCTTATGCATTCTAAATAACCTCCCATTTGGAAAAGGAAAATGCAAGAAATATTTACTCTGAGCTGATCTTTCAATAGGTTGGTCATAGATGGAAGGCCGTGTTGCCCACCAGAGATCTTCCTTGTCCTTTGAAGAATGTCTAGTGGTAGAGTGAAAAAGTTGTAGTACCGTTGTGTGTTTTGTAGAAGAGATACTTTGTCCATCCTTTCCTAACCCACGTTTACAGCTGCTGCTGCTCACTCAATGGCTAGGAGGTATCACTTCTTTAGAGAATAAGAGTTCAAAGTTCATACCAAGTTGCCATACTTTGAGCTCACACTGAAGTTGGCTTAGTTCTGTAATTGGATATTAGCTCTTTTAACATATGGACCGTCGTCCTCACATCTTCGGGAACACAAAGTTACATTTTCGTAAAGGGGCTTATGTAGTAGTGGCGGGAAGGGCATGTTTCTTAGTTTTACAACCAATGTCTGTTCACAGGGGCGAGGCCACTGAGTTGACAGAGTTTTTACTCTATGAAAACAATTCTCTCATTTAGAAGCTAAAATTACATTTAATCTTTTCACAAATAGTTTCATATTTAAACATTTAAATTGCACAACAATTCCATGTGAATCTGATAACTAGAATGTGTAGACTTTCCAAGATACAGTTTATGTCATCCTATCATCAGTAATAATGTCTCAGACGACAACTGATCTGACAATCAGATATTTATGGGGGTCATAAACCTCACCAACAAGCCAACGTCATGACAATATTGATTCAATTAGCTAAAATGCTGAGAAGTATGTACATAATAAAGCACTGCTTTACCTTCTTAACAGCCCTATCAATAAGGCAGGTCCTACAGGCCTTAGTTTTGTCGCACCTGGACTACTGTTCAATCATGTGGTCCAGATGCCACAGGAAAATTGCAATTGGCTAATAACAGGGCAGAACGGCTGGCCCTTGGATGTACACAGAGAGCTAATATTATTGTAAATCTCTCCCGGCTCAAAGTGGTAGAGAGATTGACTTCATCACCACTTGTATTTATGAGAGGTATTAAGATGTTGAACCGAGCACCGAGCTGTCTGTTTGAACTACTGGTGCACAGCTCGGACACCCATGCATACCCCACAAGACATGTCACAAGAGGTCTCTTCACAGTCCCCAAGTCCTAAACAGACTATGGGATGCACACAGTACTACATAGAGTCATGACTACATGGAACTCCATTCCACATCAAGTAACTGATGCAAGCAGTAGAATTTGATTTAAATAACAGATAAAAAACACCTTATGGAACAGCGGGGACTGTGAAGCAACAAACATAGGCACAGACACACACACACGATAACATATGCACTATACGTACACACAGATTTTGTATTGTAGATATGTGGTAGTGGTGTGGTAGGTGGTAATTTTGCTGGACCCAATGAAGAGTAGCTGCTGCCTTGGCAAATACAGTTTGACATTTTTATGAATAAACCCTGTGTGTCTACAGTGTATTCGGGAAAGTATTCAGACCCCTTCCCTTTTTCCTCATCAATCTGCACACAATACCCCATAATGACAAAGTATTCAGCCACTTTTCTATGAGACTCAACATTGTACTCAGGTGCATCCTGTTTCCATTGATCATCCTTGAGATGCATCCTTGAGTAAGCATGGTAAAGTCTACACTTGTTATATTTGGCGCATGTGACAAATAAAGTTTGATTTGAGATGTTTCTACAACTTGATTGGAGCAATTGGGGGAGAAGGCCCTTGGTCAGGGAGGTAGGTAACCAAGAACCTGATGGTCCCTCTGACAGAGCTCCAGAGTTCCTCCCCTCATGTGACAAATAAAGTTTGATTTGAGATGTTTCTACAACTTGATTGGAGCAATTGGGGGAGAAGGCCCTTGGTCAGGGAGGTAGGTAACCAAGAACCTGATGGTCCCTCTGACAGAGCTCCAGAGTTCCTCCCCTCACCTGAGTGTCTAGGTCTTCGTCGAAAGGAAAACCCAAACTGAGGCTATTATCTAAACAGCGTTATGGTAATGTTGCCGTATTGCCTCCCATGAGTTTCGCAAAATTGTACCAAACGGACCAGTTCGTAGCTGGATTCTTCACCGATCTTTTATACCTTCTCCAGAACATAAATGTTGTTCGGACCTCAAGTTCTGTGAGGTGGAAGAAATTCCTTTGTTCTCTCTGTGAAAACTCACTCTCTCTCTATACGGTCTGGCCAAGAGGCAGGATCTTCCCTAGGAATTTACGACCTATGGTCGCAGCAGCCTGAGTGTAGGAGACAGAGAGAGGGGGATGGTGCTTGCTGTACCCAAAGAGGGCAATGTCATGGCAGCTGAGTCTTGGCGTAATTATTATTAAACCCATGGTCTTACAAACCTCGGGGATTGGTCAAAGCTATTGAAAATTATCGCGACAGTAACAGTGTTAAACAAATCAAAATATATATTATATTTAGAATCTTCAAAGGCAGCCAACCTTTGCCTTGATGACAGCTTTGCTCACACTTGGTATACTTTGGTGTCAAAGTAGATTTGTTTAATACTATGAAGAATCACTGTGACCAGCTGATTTATCCCACCGCAGTAAAAGGTTTTAAGTGCAAAGGGTTTCTTTAAGTAATGACAGCACATTGGAGTTTTGTAGTGGAAATTTCAGTACCGAGAGACTTGGACAATCAGCTTTATTCATCATCAATTAATTATTGCAATAATGAAACCGTCGACCGCACACTCTAAGTTGTGTTTCTGTGAGCTTAACTGATAATGAAAAAACAGATCTTATATAGGCCCTAAATGCATAGTCAGTCATTTCTACCCTTCCCATAAGCCATCTTGGTCCATCTCCTGGTCATCTGCAGGGGATGTTTTACATTCAACCCGGCTTAGCTTCCCAGATGCCAGGAAGATGAGACAATGAGGCATTGTTCTAAATTCTTCCAGGCTCTCTCTATCTCGGGTCACATACACCACATCTTGTCTATAGAATGCCAGCTTTTAGATGTTTATCACCAAGTCATTGTCAGCTCAAGCAATCCCTAGCGAAACCCATTTCCTTAACTAGACGCCCAGACAAACTGCAGGAAGCTAGAGTGGACACCATAAGAACTTAGCATTAGCAGGCCAGTCTTACTCTTAGTTAAATGTATAACGTTTGCTATTAATATCAAACAAAATCAGGTAAGTATGTCATTTTGCCCTGACAGTTTACAGTGTTAGCTAATTCCAAAGTGCTTAATAAATGTTTTTACAAAAAATACAAAACAAAAAAATAAATCGACCCCAAAACCTTGAATGACCATCCTTTGAATTGATACAAAAAAAGAAAGCAGAATTACGTAGCTAAGCCAAATAGATATTTTCTGTGCTTACAAAATGTTGGCTAAACACTCAAACAAAGTACCATTCATAAACGTCGTGGAAAACATTATAATATCCTTTGTCTCTTGCCATGTATTCACAGGCTAAACAAACAGGTTGAGAAAATTCTTGCTCTATTCTCTGGAGGTGGGGCTTGGCCTTAAGGTACCTCCTCCAAGTGAAGTAACTTATATACATCTCATCATTCTTGTCCAATTGGAGGAGAAAGTCAGCCAGTGCCTTTGCATTAGTAAAGTCATTTACATGAATGAAAGAATCAGCTGGGAAAAACTGTTCATAGTTCTCTCTGGGTGGGCCCAAGACTACTGGTACGGTTCCTGCTACAAGTGGTCCGTTCACCTTTTCTGTGATGTAGTCTCTGTGGATTGAATTCTCAAATGAAAGGTAGAATTTACAGCTAGCAAGGGTTGAGTAATAGTCCTCATACTTCAAACGACTCCCTGTAAAAGCAGCACCAAAAAGATGTATCTTGATGTGTTTGACCAGCTCTTGATAGTACTTTGCTCTGGTTCCTGTCCCAGTTGCAGGATTGTTGTTGCTCACAATCCAACAAACCAATTTATCCTTCTTGGGCAGCACAAACTCACTGTCCTTTTCATTCTTCACGGTTGTCAATTCATTTCGCACTGTGATGTCAGCATCTCGTCTATAGCCCAAAGTGAGGTTAAAGAGGTTTTCCACACCTGGTTTTCTGGCAGTATTTGTTGGTGATTCCAATTGAAACCAGATCCATTTCTGAAAATGTGGACGAGGAGACTGAGGCAGGTTCTTCAGGTCCCAGCTGATGTCTTGGTGAAAAATAACCACTCCGTCTGCTTTGTCATAAAGGGATCTGTCATCTGTCAGAACACAGCTATCGATGTTGAAATGGGTTTGGCAGAACGAAAAATTCCATCTCACACCCAGTGGCCAGAACCAGAGCAACACAAGTGGCTTTTCCACAGGCTTTTTGGTAGGTGAGGAAACATCTCCATTTGCCAAAAATGGCAAATCCTCCAACCGAGATGAACATGCAGTAGATGAGGGTTTAAAGTAAACAAAAAATAGTACCACTGAACACAAAACACCAAGAGCAGCTATCAGAGTTAGATGATGTCTTCGGTTGGAAGTTGTTGATGACATGTTTGTCCTGTAAGAAAGAAACACAACTTTAGACATTAAGTATATAAAGAAGGAACAGCTTGAAAAGATTTCACATGCGTTGCTTTATGCTCTGATTATACGGGTGGTTCTAAACCTGAATGGTGATTGGTTAAAACCACATTCCAGCCGTTGTCTTTTCAACAAGTTACCACAGGCTAAATCTATGATGTTAAAATGCCTTTATAATCTGTTCCAACTGAATCAAATTCACCCGTAATCAGTGTATGGTGAGTCATGCAGTTTTTCTGAAAGGTTTCTATCAGTTTTTACTGCACAAACACAGAATAATGACAATCATTAACAATAGAAAATCTTAAAGGCTATTATTAACAGTGCTTGTTGGCCGTCATTGTATTGAAGAATGTGTTCTTAACTGACTTGCCTAGTTAAATAAAGGTTAATTAAAAAAAAAATTTTAAAATAGCATGCAAAGTGTCCTCAAGTAAGTTAACATTATCCTGAGGACATAGACTGTATAAAAGGTGTATGACTGCATTCTCCTAAACAATAATACACTTTTGAACAGAGCATGTTTTGTTAATAGGAAGGCTTTAAATCAAACATGTTTAAAACTCTTAACAGTGAAATCAGGTTTGAGAAAGAAAATAAACCATCCCTTACCATAGAGGGCTCTTGTTAGTGTCAACTAGACTAGTGACGAGGCACACCTATGCCATCATGCCTTTCATTAGAAATGCAAAATAACCTGTCTGACAACTAGAGGCTTATACTTTCAGAGCATTGAGGTTAGAAACCTCTTTTGCAATGGGGGCCCAGGTAACAGATGTGCCTTTATACAACTCATAAAACAAACGCCCTTAGTTCCTAGTGTACATAATTCTCTATTTTCAATTTAATGCAGGGAAAATATAATGTGTAACAACATTCAGCTAACCTTAGCGGAGTGATCTAATTATCAAGGACAATGTTTTTATTTTACCTCAATTCCTTTTACCCTGAGCATTATGTGAATTTGATTCATTTGTATTATTATTTGTTCACTGGTTTGACATTTTCACTGCACTGTTAGGAAGTTTGATTTGATTTCAAATGAGCTACTTTATATTGTCACTTTAGTAGTTTTTTTACACAAATATTTGTACTTCTACTTGAGTAACATTTCATTAAAGTAACAGTACTTCTACTTGAGGAGGATATTTCATTAAGGACGATTGAAAGCCACTTATCTAACAGAACACAGGGGGTTTTCTTTCATGGAATCTTTTCTAATGTAAACCAAGTAGAGTGTGGTATACCTCAAGGCAGCTGTCTTGGTTCTTTACTGTTTTACATTTTTACTGATGACCTACCACTATCCTTAATAAGTAAAGCCTGTGTGTCTACAGTGCATTCGGAAAGTATTCAGACCCCTCACTGTTTCCCGATTTTGTTACATTACAGCTTTATTCAAAAATGTATTAAAAAAGTAATCTCATGAATCTACACAATAACCCACAATGACAAAGCGAAAACAGGTTAAGAATGTTTTGCACATTTTAAATGATTAAAAAACTTTATATACTTAAGTATTCAGACTCCTTGTTATGATACTCAAAATTGAGCTCAGGTGCATCCTGTTTTCATGAATCATGCTTGAGATGTTTCTACAACTAGATTCGTGACCATCTGTGGCAAATGCAAATGATTGGACATGAATTTGAAAGGCACACACCTGTCTATATATATGGTCCAACAGTTAACAGTGCATGTCAGAGAAAAAACAAAGCCATGTGTTCGAAGGAACTGCCCGTAGAGCTCCGAGACAGGATTGTGTCGAGGGACAGATCTGGGGAAGGGTACCAAAAAATGTCTGCAGCATTGAAGGTCCACAATAACACAGAGGCCTCCAACATTAAATGGAAGAAGTTTGGAACCACCAAGACTCTTCCTAGAGATGGCCGCCTGGCCAAACTGAGCAATCGTGGGAGAAGAGCCTTGGTCAGGGAGTTGATCAAGAACCCGATGGTCACTCTTACAGAGCTCCAGAGTTCATCCCCTCACCTGGGTGTTTAGGTTATTTTCGAAAGACAAAACACAATTTGACATCTAACTAAGATGTTTGGTGCAGTATTTCTCAAGTCAAAAAATTAGCATGAAAATGAGTCATCTCTCCTTGAATGACAAAACTATTCTTAAATCCCTACTGTTGACCAATCGTAGACGAAGGGGCTTAGACTTCGGCTACCGAAAATCATAAAATGTCTTCATAATATATGATGATATTTTGATGGGAAGCCTTTGGCTAATGCATGTCAAGTGTTTGGGTCATACTTCCAGGCCTTGAAGCTCCAGAGCACAAGTGAAGACAGACAAAATCGGGGATGCAACAGCAGAAGATGTTAGAAGAACTGTCCACATTTAATTTTCCTCATCCAACAAGACGAGTAGCCTAACAAACAGTAAAATCCCTAGCCTATGTCAATCTACTTTTGCTCAAAGTAGAAATGTTTACATTATATTGGTCAGCTTATCATTCTGTGCGAGGAATAAATATTCCAAAACAGACTTTGGGACAGTTGTGGGATGATATATCCTATATTCATACAACCACTATACATGAAAAAAAACTACATAAAAAGGAAGGGACAGAAAATATCAATAATTTCAATCTGAGTGGTCTCAACAGAAAGACTGGTTGTGACTGTGCTGCTAGCAGCCAACTCTACTGCTTCCCCAGACTGCTTTTCTCCACCAGCGATAGCATGAGCTGATTACTGTGACTTGAACAACTTGCCTATAGCACTCAACAAGCATGAGAAATCTATGTCTCACATCCAAAGCCAGATAGCTCTTAAAACATTAGGCAGCTCACTGATTGTTCAATCAATGTCAGATCTATGGATACTGAACATGAATATGCACAATGCAAAGTTAACGACCAGCTGGCTGGTTGGTTTAAGGACATATTCAATCAATCCCTATCCCAGTCTGCTCTTCCCACATGCTTCAAGAGGGTCACCATTGTTCCTGTTCCCAAGAAAGCTAAGGTAACTGAGCTAAACGACTACCGCCCCGTAGCACTCACTTCTGTCATCATGAAGTGCTTTGAGAGACTAGTCAAGGACCATATCAACTCCACCCTACCTGACACCCTAGACCCACTCCAATTTGCTTACCGCCCCAATAGGTCCACAGACGATGCAATCCAATCACAACCACACTGCACACTGCCCTAACCCATCTGGACAAGAGGAATACCTATGTGAGAATGCTGTTCATTGACTACAGCTCAGCATTTAACACCATAGTACCCTCCAAACTCGTCATCAAGCTTAAGACCCTGGGCCTCACCACGCCCTGTGCAACTGGGTCCTGGACTTTCTGACGGGCCGCCCCCAAGTGGTGAGGGTAGGAAACAACATCTTCACCCCGCTAATCCTCAACACTGGGGCCCCACAAGGGTGTGTTCTCAGCCCTCTCGTGTACTCCCTGTTCACCCATGACTGCGTGGACATGCACGCCTCCAACTCAAACATCAAGTTTGCAGACAACACTACAATGGTAGGCTTGATTACCAACAACAACGAGACGCCCTACAGGGAGGAGGTGAGTGCCCTCGGAAGTGTGGTGTCATGAAAATAACCTCACACTCAACGTCAACAAAACAAAGGAGATGATCGTGGACTTCAGGAAATTATCGTGGACTTCCATGTGGATAGGCAGCACCCCCCTATCCACATCGACGGGACAGTAGTGGAGAGGGTAGAAAGTTTTAAGTTCCTCGGCGTACACATCACGGACAAACTGAAATGGTCCACCCACACAGACAGCGTGGTGAAAAAGGCGCAACAGCGCCTGCCTATGCCGTTCGGCCATCCCTCATCCATATATTTATATCTACATATTCTTAATCATTCCTTTACACTTGTGTGTATAAGGTAGTTGTTGTGAAATTGTTAGATTACTTGTTAGATATTACTGCACGGTCGGAACTAGAAGCACAAGCATTTTGCTACACTCGCATTAACATCTGCTAACCATGTGTATGTGACCAATAAAATGTGATTTGTAGATAGCTAGGTTTTTTCAAAATCTGGTTAATTAATGCTACATCATACTACCTAGGTAAACAGGAGTTGGGATTTCTTGGCAACGATGAGAGTGCCAGCTCATCAAACATTACCAAGGGTTTGAGTCAAAAGTGCGCGAACAAGATGCAACATCATTGTGTGAGCAAACACTTGAGTTGAGAGAAAATAAATGTAGAGCAGAGGAAGGGTCCCATGAGTGCAGGCCAGTGTGCTGCACTCAAATTAAACTTGAGAGCTTGTGATATATATATTATATAGGCAGGGGGGGGGGGGGGGGGGAGTTCTAAGCTAACATATGGAATTGTTTTAAGATGGTCATACCAAGTATCATTTAGCTATTTGACTTGACATTTTTAAGGTATAAAAATATATTATATTTTTTGGGGATGAAACATTGAATTTGGCATTACTGCTATTAGCCAACAAAAAAACTGATTCACAACATGGAACAACAGATAGTCACAAGAAAAATCTAAACAAAGTTTGTTCTGAAGTCCATCTTGTTTGTGAGTCTCAGTTTTCCACAGAGGGGTCATATTAGTGTGTAACCCAAACCGTTTGGGCACTACAGACAGAAGTTGGAAGAAAAGGCTGTACCGACTTCAGGCGAGTCTTGTGAGGCTTGTGGGCGCCCTGGAGCAAAACAGAGAACACCATCGTATTCATGATAGTCTCAGCTGAGTGTTAATTGTTTGTAGGCCAAACTGTTCGTTCTCTACAGACGTTTTCACAAGACCACATTTCGGGATGTCTCTTGGTCTGAAAAACAGAGCTCTAGCTCTGCCACCTTCCACCACAGAGGCAGAAGGGTGTTCACTTTGGATGTGGTGGATTGAGACACAGTCCATGCAATCAAAGACATATCTCTATCTCAAACAGACAGATTTTTAATGGGGATTTTCACAGGGTGTGGCCATTGTAGGCCAAGGGTCAACGATTTCAATATTGAAATTGAAGTAGGTAGTTATTTGGTCTTCTGTTATTAAAGCAGGCTATTGATGAGGCAAGCTAAGTGAACATCAGCTAGCAAGGAAGCTAACTATCTAACGATAGCTAGCCAACTTTTAACCACATATGAACGACAGGCTCGATTCTGTCTTATGTAGTAAAATTTGAAATAGTGTTTTTTACATTGGAGAAAAGTAGACAGAGCTAGAAAATGGTATATCATACACTACAGTTAAGGAACAATGGGAAAGTAATTCTGCTTTGTTGATAAACTTGTATCCTCACTTTTGTGAAAATGGCCTTTGAAGGATTTGGTTTGGAGAGCTCTTCTTTGTCTACACCCATTCAGCATCGTTCACACCCTCTTAAGCTTTTACCCAACCCAACTCTTTAATGGTTGATCCAAGCATTCTGTCCTAACAGCAGCTGTCAAGCACCCAAGCTAAATGGCTAACGTTGGCTAGCTTGTTCCAGACACAAATGAAAGAACAGCTCAGTGACTATTTTTACCCGCCCTAGCAGAGTTGGTTAGGCGGTTTTTATGTTGTCCGGAGAATTGGTGACTGCAACAGTGCTGCTGGCAACAATTTACGCATTTTTGCCAATGTTTACTGACACTGGCCATATTCAACGGGTGTAGAGTGTTTGTAATTTTGTCAGCTATTCTGCACTCTGGCATCGGAGCAGATAGCCAGAGTGAATTTACCAGCTACGTTTATCAACAGTTGTCGCAGTGACATTCTATTGAAATGGTTACTTGACTAGTGGAGTCTTTTGTTAAGACATGTGGCTAGCTAGCTAAACAATGAACCATAATGCCAACTAAAACCTCCTGGCATTGACAACTTAGATGGAAAGCTACTGAGGATGGTAGCTGACTCTTCAGCCACTCCTATCTGTCAAATCTTTAACTTCTTACGGCTAAGGGTTCCCCTAGCGGCACCCCTCGACAACATTCCGCTGAAAAGGCAGCGTGTGAAATTCAAAAATATTTTTTTGAAAAATGTATCTTTCATACATTAACAAGTGCAATTCACCAAATGAAAGATGAACTTCTTAGAAAACACTGAAGTTTTTAAAACTGTTTGAGTGATGTCTGTGAGTATAACAGAACTCACATGGCAAGCAAAGTCCCCAATGAAATCCCCTTGAGATATGATGTTGCACTGCCTAGGGGTTCCACTAGATGTCAACCATCAATAGAAATTATAATGAGACTTCTATGGTGTTGTGGGAGTGAATGATAGCAGAATCAGTCATGTTTCTGGCAGTCAGCCATTTTCTGATCATGCTTATTCCTCATGGTAGTCACTTGCGTTCCATGGCTCATGAAGACAAGAAGGAATAGTCCAATTGGAACTTTATTGAAGGTATATGTTTTAAAATATCCTAACGATTGATTCTGTACATAGTTTAAAATGTTTCTTCGACCTGTAATATAACTTGTTTGTGTGTATGTATGTGCGTAGGATATCTACTGTTTGTGTGGAAGTATGTGCGTAAGTAAGAAGCAAGGTATAAAATGGATGTCTTTGTATAATGGACTTCAGAACGTTCTCGTGAATAAACTGTACTAACCTTTTGCATAAGCTGTGTCGTGTCTTTGGCATCATTAAACTGAAGATGAATCGTTATCAAATAACAAATTATTATTACGCGATTAAACTGATTAATCCTGTAATTAACTAGGAAGTCGGGGCACCAAGGAAAATATTCAGATTATAAAGTTATAATTTTCCTAATATAACTTTCAGATATTTTCATACAGTATCTGATCAATAGTCTTCTAATTAATGAATTCTTCTTTACCTCACGTTAGTCTTTTCCAAACGTCGTAAATTATCTGCAATGAACCCAGTCTTCACTATGAGTCATCCATACATCAATTGTCTCAAATCATTTATTTACTAACTAAGTCATTAACAGAAATGCATAAACAAACAGTAGATAATTACAAGGAAATGATAACGGAGTTTCCCTAGTGGGATAAACCGGTATCGCAGCTTGGTGGACAAAAAGGGAAGTGGGGGTCAACTGTGATGAGACACTACAAAGTTGATAATTATAACAATTGAAATGCTAATCCTTTGCACATGAACACTCACTCATTCGGGAATAATTGCAATCAATATATATATTTCCGCTCAGTGTGATGTCGGGATCTCTGTTGAAAAGTTTGTTTCTGTTGGAGAGTCTGTCCGCCCTCTCTGTCGTGGTTAGAATGGTAGGTTCAGTGACATAAATTCATGTCATTATAGAATAGATGTTTTGGCGGTTGTCGGTCTTCGCATTCAATGATACCGAATTCATTAGCTGCAGGTTAGTAATTAATATATAAGACTTGTTCTTATTCTGTCGATATCGATAGTCTAAGAGTTTAACCACGTGGGATGGTTAAAAGATTCAGCAGTCTGGTCTCAAACCTTGGCCCTCTCATTATCAAGGTAAGCTGGTCTGCAACCTTTGTCCCCTCGTAATTGAGAGAAACATGGTCTGGTGATAGAAAACCCGGGTGGGGGTTTTATTCGGAAGAGAAGAAAAGGGCCTGTCCCAGGATGCCCGACCAGAACTGTGCTCATGGGCGGTCCTCTGACTTAGTTAACTCCTATTCCCATTGGAGTTTTTCATTAAACAGTCCAAAATCACATTACACAATTTCACAAACAGTATCATCCTCACTCATTCATCTTATACAACAATTAGATGTAAGCCTCATAACTGAGGCTATTATACAAAACAAAAAAATTAAATCGACCCCAAAACCTTGAATGACCACACTTTGAATTGATACAAAAAAAGACAGCAAAATTACGTAGCTAAGCCAAATAGATATTTTCTGTGCTCACAAAATGTTGGCTAAACCCTCAAACAAAGTACCATTCATAAACGTCGTGGAAAACATTATAATATCCTTTGTCTCTTGCCATGTATTCACAGGCTAAACAAACAGGTTGAGAAAACTCTTGCTCTATTCTCTGGAGGTGGGGCTTGGCCTTAAGGTACCTCCTCCAAGTGAAGTAACTTATATACATCTCATCATTCTTGTCCAATTGGAGGAGGAAGTCAGCCAGTGCCTTTGCATTAGTAAAGTCATTTACATGAATGAAAGAATCAGCTGGGAAAAACTGTTCATAGTTCTCTCTGGGTGGGCCCAAGACTACTGGTACGGTTCCTGCTACAAGTGGTCCGTTCACCTTTTCTGTGATGTAGTCTCTGTGGATTGAATTCTCAAATGAAAGGTAGAATTTACAGCTAGCAAGGGTTGAGTAATAGTCCTCATACTTCAAACGACTCCCTGTAAAAGCAGCACCAAAAAGATGTATCTTGATGTGTTTGACCAGCTCTTGATAGTACTTTGCTCTGGTTCCTGTCCCTGTTGCAGGATTGTTGTTGCTCACAATCCAACAAACCAATTTATCTTTCTTGGGCAGCACAAACTCACTGTCCTTTTCATTCTTCACGGTTGTCAATTCATTTCGCACTGTGATATCAGCATCTCGTCTATAGCCCAAAGTGAGGTTAAAGAGGTTTTCCACACCTGGTTTTCTGGCAGTATTTGTTGGTGATTCCAATTGAAACCAGATCCATTTCTGAAAATGTGGACGAGGAGACTGAGGCAGGTTCTTCAGGTCCCAGCTGATGTCTTGGTGAAAAATAACCACTCCGTCTGCTTTGTCATAAAGGGATCTGTCATCTGTCAGAACACAGCTATCGATGTTGAAATGGGTTTGGCAGAACGAAAAATTCCATCTCACACCCAGTGGCCAGAACCAGAGCAACACAAGTGGCTTTTCCACAGGCTTTTTGGTAGGTGAGGAAACATCTCCATTTGCCAAAAATGGCAAATCCTCCAACCGAGATGAACATGCAGTAGATGAGGGTTTAAAGTAAACAAAAAATAGTACCACTGAACACAAAACACCAAGAGCAGCTATCAGAGTTAGATGATGTCTTCGGTTGGAAGTTGTTGATGACATGTTTGTCCTGTAAGAAAGAAACACAACTTTAGACATTAAGTATATAAAGAAGGAACAGCTTGAAAAGATTTCACATGCGTTGCTTTATGCTCTGATTATACGGGTAGTTCTAAACCTGAATGGTGATTGGTTAAAACCACATTCCAGCCGTTGTCTTTTCAACAAGTTACCACAGGCTAAATCTATGATGTTAAAATGCCTTTATAATCTGTTCCAACTGAATCAAATTCACCCGTAATCAGTGTATGGTGAGTCATGCAGTTTTTCTGAAAGGTTTCTATCAGTTTTTACTGCACAAACACAGAATAATGACAATCATTAACAATAGGAAATCTTAAAGGCTATTATTAACAGTGCTTGTAGGCCGTCATTGTATTGAAGAGTGTGTTCTTAACTGACTTGCCTAGTTAAATAAAGGTTAATTTAAAAAAAAAATTGTTTAAATAGCATGCAAAGTGTCCTCAAGTAAGTTAACATTATCCTGAGGACATAGACTGTATAAAAGGTGTATGACTGCATTCTCCTAAACAATAATACACTTTTGAACAGAGCATGTTTTGTTAATAGGAAGGCTTTAAATCAAACATGTTTAAAACTCTTAACAGTGAAATCAGGTTTGAGAAAGAAAATAAACCATCCCTTACCATAGAGGGCTCTTGTTAGTGTCAACTAGACTAGTGACGAGGCACACCTATGCCATCATGCCTTTCATTAGAAATGCAAAATAACCTGTCTGACAACTAGAGACTTATACTTTCAGAGCATTGAGGTTAGAAGCCTCTTTTGCAATGGGGGCCCAGGTAACAGGAGTGCCTTTATACAACTCATAAAACAAACGCCCTTAGTTCCTAGTGTACATAATTCTCTATTTTCAATTTAATGCAGGGAAAATATGTGTAACAACATTCAGCTAACCTTAGCGGAGTGATCTAATTATCAAGGACAATGTTTTTATTTTACCTCAATTCCTTTTACCCTGAGCATTATGTGAATTTGATTCATTTGTATTATTATTTGTTCACTGGTTTGACATTTTCACTGCACTGTTAGGAAGTTTGATTTGATTTCAAATGAGCTACTTTATATTGTCACTTTAGTAGTTTTTTTACACAAATATTTGTACTTCTACTTGAGTAACATTTCATTAAAGTAACAGTACTTCTACTTGAGGAGGATATTTCATTAAGGACGATTGAAAGCCACTTAGCTAACAGAACACAGGGGGTTATCTTTCATAGAATCTTTTCTAATGTAAACCAAGTAGAGTGTGGTATACCTCAAGGCAGCTGTCTTGGTTCTTTACTGTTTTACATTTTTACTGATGACCTACCACTATCCTTAATAAGTAAAGCCTGTGTGTCTACAGTGCATTCGGAAAGTATTCAGACCCCTCACTGTTTCCCGATTTTGTTACATTACAGCTTTATTCAAAAATGTATTTAAAAAGTAATCTCATGAATCTACACAATAACCCACAATGACAAAGCGAAAACAGGTTAAGAATGTTTTGCACATTTTAAATGATTAAAAAACTTTATATACTTAAGTATTCAGACTCCTTGTTATGATACTCAAAATTGAGCTCAGGTGCATCCTGTTTCCATGAATCATCCTTGAGATGTTTCTACAACTAGATTGGTGACCACCTGTGGCAAATGAAAATGATTGGACATGAATTTGAAAGGCACACACCTGTCTATATATATGGTCCCACAGTTAACAGTGCATGTCAGAGAAAAAACAAAGCCATGTGTTCGAAGGAACTGCCCGTAGAGCTCCGAGACAGGATTGTGTCGAGGGACAGATCTGGGGAAGGGTACCAAAAAATTTCTGCAGCATTGAAGGTCCACAATAACACAGAGGCCTCCAACATTCTTAAATGGAAGAAGTTTGGAACCACCAAGACTCTTCCTAGAGATGGCCGCCTGGCCAAACTGAGCAATCGTGGGAGAAGAGCCTTGGTCAGGGAGTTGATCAAGAACCCGATGGTCACTCTTACAGAGCTCCAGAGTTCATCCCCTCACCTGGGTGTTTAGGTTATCATCGAAAGACAAAACCAGCAAACACTATGCCCCCTCCCTGGAATGAGTTTGACTCTATCAGTGTGAGTAATGACTACAAAAATCACTTAAAGTAACTGTATTCTGATATAGTAGCCCTTTCCTGCAATCAATTACCAAAAGCGCTGTCCTTGACCTCAAGGGAGGAGTGTTGTTCTTATTTTTCATAATGAATAAAGATTATTTAAAAAAGACAAAACTGGATCCCAGGAGGAGTAGCTAAGGCGGATCCTAAAAAAAATAATAAAATAAAATCTTTCCACTCCTGTTCTGAAATATACTTGGACAATTCTGCAGAGTTCATTTTTCATTTCCGTGTACGTAAGTGACACCAACAGGGAACAGCACAGGATGAACAAAACTTAAAAAAGTCATGGTAAAACAACCAACACAGGGGTTCATATTCCCCATGAAAAGACATGATGACTTTGGTGTGGAGCGAGAATTTCCCAGCGGCATTGATGGCCATGCCCCCTTGGTGTGGCTGTAAAAACAAGAGCCCCTTAAAACAATTCATGTGTGCCCTTGGGCTGAATCTAATAATTATAATTCCCTTCTCCCGGATGTAAATCACCATGCTCTGAAGTACCTCTCACTCACATGACTCTTTCAGATATCTCAATTCTTATTAAGGCATCTGCATACTAGGTATGGTTTGCTCCTAGCAGAACAAGGCTAGTAGGCGAATTGAACGTTTGTGCCTCGCATACTCCCTTTAAAGACCGTCGCTTGAAAAATGTGAAAAAAAGTGGCAATAGTAAGGTCTGTCCCACTTGATACTGTAGCTTCCTGAAGATAGTCAAAATGAATCTGGGGTGGCAGCGTAGCCCAGTGGTTAGAGTGTTGGACTAGTAACTAAAAGGTTGCGAGTTCAAATCACTGAGCTGACATGCTGTCCCTGAACAAGACAGTTAACCCACTGTTCCTAGGCCATCATTGAAAATAAGAATTTGTTCTTAACTGACTTGCCTAGTTAAATAAAGGTAAAATTAATTACAGATTTCTTGTGTTGACTCTTTTTCTGAAGCGCTATTAGTTGCACAATTTGACATCTAACTAAGATGTTTGGTGCAGTATTTCTCAAGTCAAAAAATTAGCATGAAAATGAGTCATCTCTCCTTGAATGACAAAACTATTCTTAAATCCCTACTGTTGACCAATCGTAGACGAAGGGGCTTAGACTTCGGCTACCGAAAATCATAAAATGTCTTCATAATATATGATGATATTTTGATGGGAAGCCTTTAGCTAATGCATGTCAAGTGTTTGGGTCATACTTCCAGGCCTTGAAGCTCCAGAGCACAAGTGAAGACAGACAAAATCGGGGATGCAACAGCATGCGTCCTTATTAAAATCTGACGTGCACTTTGAAGATGTTAGAAGAACTGTCCACATTTAATTTTCCTCATCCAACAAGACGAGTAGCCTAACAAACAGTAAAATCCCTAGCCTATGTCAATCTACTTTTGCTCAAAGTAGAAATGTTTACATTATATTGGTCAGCTTATCATTCTGTGCGAGGAATAAATATTCCAAAACAGACTTTGGGACAGTTGTGGGATGATATATCCTATATTCATACAACCACTATACATGAAAAAAAAACTACATAAAAAGGAAGGGACAGAAAATAACAATAATTTCAATCTGAGTGGTCTCAACAGAAAGACTGGTTGTGACTGTGCTGCTAGCAGCCAACTCTACTGCTTCCCCAGACTGCTTTTCTCCACCAGCGATAGCATGAGCTGATTACTGTGACTTGAACAACTTGCCTATAGCACTCAACAAGCATGAGAAATCTATGTCTCACATCCAAAGCCAGATAGCTCTTAAGACATTAGGCAGCTCACTGATTGTTCAATCAATGTCAGATCTATGGATACTGAACATGAATATGCACAATGCAAAGTTAACGACCAGCTGGCTGGTTGGTTTAAGGACATATTCAATCAATCCCTATCCCAGTCTGCTCTTCCCACATGCTTCAAGAGGGCCACCATTGTTCCTGTTCCCAAGAAAGCTAAGGTAACTGAGCTAAACGACTACCGCCACGTAGCACTCACTTCCGTCATCATGAAGTGGTTTGAGAGACTAGTCAAGGACCATATCAACTCCACCCTACCTGACACCCTAGACCCACTCCAATTTGCTTACCGCCCCAATAGGTCCACAGACGATGCAATCGCAACCACACTGCACACTGCCCTAACCCATCTGGACAAGAGGAATACCTATGTGAGAATGCTGTTCATCGACTACAGCTCAGCATTTAACACCATAGTACCCTCCAAACTCGTCATCAAGCTTGAGACCCTGGGCCTCACCACGCCCTGTGCAACTGGGTCCTGGACTTTCTGACGGGCCGCCCCCAAGTGGTGAGGGTAGGAAACAACATCTTCACCCCGCTAATCCTCAACACTGGGGCCCCACAAGGGTGCGTTCTCAGCCCTCTCGTGTACTCCCTGTTCACCCATGACTGCGTGGACATGCACGCCTCCAACTCAATCATCAAGTTTGCAGACAACACTACAATGGTAGGCTTGATTACCAACAACAACGAGACGCCCTACAGGGAGGAGGTGAGTGCCCTCGGAAGTGTGGTGTCATGAAAATAACCTCACACTCAACGTCAACAAAACAAAGGAGATGATCGTGGACTTCAGGAAATGATCGTGGACTTCCATGTGGATAGGCAGCACCCCCCTATCCACATCGACGGGACAGTAGTGGAAAGGGTAGAAAGTTTTAAGTTCCTCGGCGTACACATCACGGACAAACTGAAATGGTCCACCCACACAGACAGCGTGGTGAAAAAGGCGCAACAGCGCCTGCCTATGCCGTTCGGCCATCCCTCATCCATATATTTATATCTACATATTCTTAATCATTCCTTTACACTTGTGTGTATAAGGTAGTTGTTGTGAAATTGTTAGATTACTTGTTAGATATTACTGCACGGTCGGAACTAGAAGCACAAGCATTTTGCTACACTCGCATTAACATCTGCTAACCATGTGTATGTGACCAATAAAATGTGATTTGTAGATAGCTAGGTCTTTCAAAATCTGGTTAATTACTGCTACATCATACTACCTAGGTAAACAGGAGTTGGCATTTCTTGGCAACGATGAGAGTGCCAGCTCATCAAACATTACCAAGGGTTTGAGTCAAAAGTGCGCGAACAAGATGAAACATCATTGTGTGAGCAAACACTTGAGTTGAGAGAAAATAAATGTAGAGCAGAGGAAGGGTCCCATGAGTGCAGGCCAGTGTGGTGCACTCAAATTAAACTTGAGAGCTTGTGAGTGTGACTTTCAGGGAGTAGAATTGCATTGCAGTAAATTACTACATGGATGTCTTTTCTCCCTCACAAATTTTCCAGTTTGCTCTCCAAAATCCATTTTTGCTCTCGCAACAGCGTACTATAATTCTATAACAGGAAATTCTAGCCAATAAACAGCCTGTAGCTATCTACTGAAACACAATTGACCAATCAGGGCTTGACTGCTCTATAACCAGATTTTTTAACATAGAGAAGAAAGGGAACAGTGAAAGCTGAACAATGTCTGACAATAATAAAGAGGTAAGTTCGATAGATTTTCAGTAGAGAAACTAGCTAACCAACTAGCTAGCTGATTAACCCTCTAGAGTCAAAGCCCTGTCTAAGCCAGGAGGAGGGGGGGGGGGGGGGGAGTTCTAAGCTAACATATGGAATTGTTTTAAGATGGTCATACCAAGTATCATTTAGCTATTTGACTTGACATTTTTAAGGTATAAAAATATATTATATTTTTTGGGGATGAAACATTGAATTTGGCATTACTGCTATTAGCCAACAAAAAAACTGATTCACAACATGGAACAACAGATAGTCACAAGAAAAATCTAAACAAAGTTTGTTCTGAAGTCCATCTTGTTTGTGAGTCTCAGCTTTCCACAGAGGGGTCATATTAGTGTGTAACCCAAACCGTTTGGGCACTACAGACAGAAGTTGGAAGAAAAGGCTGTACCGACTTCAGGCGCCCTTGTGGGCGCCCTGGAGCAAAACAGAGAACACCATCGTATTCATGATAGTCTCAGCTGAGTGTTAATAGTTTGTAGGCCAAACTGTTCGTTCTCTACAGACGTTTTCATAAGACCACATTTCGGGATGTCTCTTGGTCTGAAAAACAGAGCTCTAGCTCTGCCACCTTCCACCACAGAGGCAGAAGGGTGTTCATTTTGGATGTAGTGGATTGAGACACAGCCCATGCAATCAAAGACATATCTCTATCTCAAACAGACAGATTTTTAATGGGGATTTTCACAGGGTGTGGCCATTGTAGGCCAAGGGTCAACGATTTCAATATTGAAATTGAAGTAGGTAGTTATTTGGTCTTCTGTTATTAAAGCAGGCTATTGATGAGGCAAGCTAAGTGAACATCAGCTAGCAAGGAAGCTAACTATCTAATGATAGCTAGCCAACTTTTAACCACATATGAACGACAGGCTCGATTCTGTCTTATGTAGTAAAATTTGAAATAGTGTTTTTTACATTGGAGAAAAGTAGACAGAGCTAGAAAATGGTATATCATACACTACAGTTAAGGAACAATGGGAAAGTAATTCTGCTTTGTTGATAAACTTGTATCCTCACTTTTGTGAAAATGGCCTTTGAAGGATTTGGTTTGGAGAGCTCTTCTTTGTCTACACCCATTCAACATCGTTCACACCCTCTTAAGCTTTTACCCAACCCAACTCTTTAATGGTTGATCCAAGCATTCTGTCCTAACAGCAGCTGTCAAGCACCCAACCTAAATGGCTAACGTTGGCTAGCTTGTTCCAGACACAAATGAAAGAACAGCTCAGTGACTATTTTTACCCGCCCTAGCAGAGTTGGTTAGGCGGTTTTTATGTTGTCCGGAGAATTGGTGACTGCAACAGTGCTGCTGGCAACAATTTACGCATTTTTGCCAATGTTTACTGACACTGGCCATATTCAACGGGTGTAGAGCGTTTGTAATTTTGTCAGCTATTCTGCACTCTGGCATCGGAGCAGATAGCCAGAGTGAATTTACCAGCTACGTTTATCAACAGTTGTCGCAGTGACATTCTATTGAAATGGTTACTTGACTAGTGGAGTCTTTTGTTAAGACATGTGGCTAGCTAGCTAAACAATGAACCATTAGTGCCAACTAAAACCTCCTGGCATTGACAACTTAGATGGAAAGCTACTGAGGATGGTAGCTGACTCTTCAGCCACTCCTATCTGTCAAATCTTTAACTTCTTACCGCTAAGGGTTCCCCTAGCGGCACCCCTCGACAACATTCCGCTGAAAAGGCAGCGTGGGAAATTCAAAAATATTTTTTAGAAATATGTAACTTTCATACATTAACAAGTGCAATACACCAAATGAAAGATAAACTTCTTAGAAAACACTTTGAAGTTTCTAAAACTGTTTGAATGATGATGTGAGTTTAACAGAACTCATATGGCAAGCAAAATCCTGAGGAGAAATCAAAACAGGAAGTGAGAAATCTGAGCTTTGTTTGTATTCACCAGAGTCCCCAATGAAATCCCCTTGAGATATTAATGATGTTGCACTGCCTAGGGATTCCACTAGATGTCTCATTATAATTTATATTGATGGTTGACTTCTATGGTGTTGTGGGAGTGAATGATAGCAGAATCAGTCATGTTTCTGGCAGTCAGCCATTTTCTGATCATGCTTATTCCTCATGGTAGTCACTTGCGTTCCATGGCTCATGAAGACAAGAAGGAATAGTCCAATTGGAACTTTATTGAAGGTATATGTTAAAAACATACTAACGATTGATTATGTACATAGTTTGAAATGTTTCTTCGACCTGTAATAGAACTTTTTGAAGTTTTTGTCCGATGTAACGCTGACCAGAATGAGCGTTTGGATATGTATACCAAACGCGCTAACAAAAGATATTTGGTATTTGGACATAAATAACGGACATTTTCTTACAAAACAAACATTTATTGTGGACCAGGGATTCCTGGAGTGCTTTCTGATGTAGATCATCAAAGGTAAGAGAATATTTATCATGTAATTTCTTGTTTATGTTGACGTCAACATGGTGGCTATTGTGACAAATATTTCTTAGCGCCGTCTCAGATTATTACATGGCTGGCTTATTCCGTAAAGTTTTTTTGAAATCAGACACAGCGGTTGCATTAAGGAGAGGTATATCTATAATTCCATATGTATAACTTCTATTATCATCTACATTTATGATTGAATGATGTGGCTATGATAAATATGAACCTTATCAAACAAAACATACATGTATTGTGTAACATGAAGTCCTATTAGTGTCATCTGATGAAGATCAAAGGTTAGTGATTCATTTTATCTCTTATCCTGCTTTTTGAAACTCCTCTCTTTGACTGGGGAAAAAAATTACTGCGTTTTTCTTTGGCTATATGTGGTGACCTAACATAATCGTTTGTGGTGCTTTTGCTGTAAAACATATTTGAAAATCGGACACTGAGGTGGGATTAACAACAAGAATAGCTTTACAATGGTATGAGATACAGTGGGGCAAAAAAGTATTTAGTCAGCCACCAATTGCGCAAGTTCTCCCACTTAAAAATATGAGAGGCCTGTAATTTCCATTTTAGGTACACTTCAACAATGACAGACAAAATGAGAAGAAAAAAATCCAGAAAATCACATTGTAGGATTTTTTATGAATTTATTTGCAAATTATGGTGGAAAATAGGTATTTGGTCACCTACAAACAAGCAAGATGTCTGGCTCTCACAGACCTGTAACTTCTTCTTTAAGAGGCACCTCTGTCCTCCACTCGTTACCTGTATTAATGGCACCTGTTTGAACTTGTTATCAGTATAAAATACACCTGTCCACAACCTCAAACAGTCACACTCCAAACTCCACTATGGCCAAGACCAAAGAGCTGTCAAAGGACACCAGAAACAAAATTGTAGACCTGCACCAGGCTGGGAAGACTGAATCTGCAATAGGTAAGCAGCTTGGTTTGAAGAAATCAACTGTGGGAGCAATTATTAGGAAATGGAAGACATGCCAGACCACTGATAATCTCCCTCGATCTGGGGCTCCACGCAAGATCTCACCCCGTGGGGTCAAAATGATCACAAGAACGGTGAGCAAAAATCCCAGAACCACACGGGGGGACCTAGTGAATGACCTGCAGAGAGCTGGGACCAAAGTAACAAAGCCTACCATCAGTAACACACTACGCCGCCAGGGACTCAAAATCCTGCAGTGCCAGACGTGTCCCCCTGCTTAAGCCAGTACATGTCCAGGCCCGTCTGAAGTTTGCTAGAGAGCATTTGGATGGTCCAGAAGAAGATTGGGAGAATGTCATATGGTCAGATGAAACCAAAATATAACTTTTTGGTAAAAACTCAACTCGTCGTGTTTGGAGGACAAAGAATGCTGAGTTGCATTCAAAGAACACCATACCTACTGTGAAGCATGGGGGTGGAAACATCATGCTTTGGGGCTGTTTTTCTGCAAAGGGACCAGGACGACTGATCCGTGTAAAGGAAAGAATGAATGGGGCCATGTATTGTGAGATTTTAAGTGAAAACCTCCTTCCATCAGCAAGGGCATTGAAGATGAAACGTGGCTGGGTCTTTCAGCATGACAATGATCCCAAACACACCGCCCGGGCAACGAAGGAGTGGCTTCGTAAGAAGCATTTCAAGGTCCTGGAGTGGCCTAGCCAGTCTCCAGATCTCAACCCCATAGAAAATCTTTGGAGGGAGTTGAAAGTCCGTGTTGCCCAGCAACAACCCCAAAACATCACTGCTCTAGAGGAGATCTGCATGGAGGAATGGGCCAAAATACCAGCAACAGTGTGTGAAAACCTTCAAAACTTACAGGAAACATTTGACCTCTGTCATTGCCAACAAAGGGTATATAACAAAGTATTGAGATAAACTTTTGTTATTGACCAAATATTTATTTTCCACCATAATTTGCAAATAAATTCATTAAAAATCCTACAATGTGATTTTATGGATTTTATTCTTCTCATTTTGTCTGTCATAGTTGAAGTGTACCTATGATGAAAATTACAGGCCTGTCTCGTCTTTTTAAGTGGGAGAACTTGCACAATTGGTGGCTGACTAAATACTTTTTTGCCCCACTGTACATGTATGTTTGAGGAATGTTAATTATGAGATTTTTGATGTTTTGAAAATGGCGCCCTACACTTTGACTGGCTGTTGTCATATCGCTCCCGTTATAATGCGATTGCAGCCATAAGAAGTTAATCTACCCATCGTATCCGATTTCAAAAAGACTTTACAGCGAAAGCACAACATATGTTAGGTCAGAACCACGTCACAAAAACACAGCCATTTTTCCAGCCAAAGAGAGGAAAGATCAAATGAATCACTAACCTTTGATAATCTTCATCAGATGACACTCATAGGACATGTTACACAATACATGTATGTCTTGTTCGATAAAGTGCATATTTATATCCAAAAACCTCAGTTTACATTGCCGCGTTACATTCAGTGATTTTGCAGAGAGCCAATTTACAGAAATACTCATAATAAAAATTGATCAAAGATACAACTGCTATACACAGAATTAAATATATACTTCTCCTTGTTGCAACCGCTGTGTCAGATTTAAAAAAAACTTTACAAAAAAAGCAAACCATGCAATAATCTGAGTAGGGCGCTCAGACAACAAATCCAGCCAAACAGATATCCGCCATGTTGGAGTCAACAGAAGCCAGAAATAGCATTATAAATATTCACTTACCTTTGATCTTCATCAGAATGCACTCCCACGATTCCCAGTTCCACAATCAATGTTTGATTTGTTAGATAAAGTTAATCTTTATGTCCAAATACCTCCTTTTGTGAGCACGTTTAGTACACAATCCAAACTCACGAGGCGCGGGCAAGTCCAGGCGAAAGTTCAGACGAAAAGTCATATTACAGTTCGTAGAAACATGTCAAACAAAGTATAGAATCAATCTTTAGGATGTTTTTATCATAAATATTCAATAATGTTTCAACCTGATAATTCCTTTGTCTGTAGAATTGCAATGGCAGTCTTCCACTTGTCCCTTTCCTGTATCCGCACCAGATGGTAGGTGTTCCGTAGGGCCAACTTGGAGAACACGATGGCCTCCTGGAGCAGCTCGAAGGCCAGAGAGCTGAGTGGTAGAGGGTAGTGTTTCTTCACAGTGATGTCTTTGAGGCCCCGGTAGTCGATGCACAGGCGCAGGGTTTTGTCCTTCTCCACAAAGGAATACCATGTGCCAGTGGGGGAGGCAGGAGGACGGATTAACCCTCAATGTAGGTCTCTATAGCCTTGGTCTCCGGACCCAACAGAGAGTAGAGAGTCGTCACGGGGAGGAGTGGTGCCTGGGCAGGCTGCGCTGACATCAGGCAATTAGCGTTGCAGAATGGGCTCCAGCCCATGATGGCACCAGCAGACCTGTCAATAAGGGGATTGTCAAATCAAATTGATTTATATAGCCCTTCTTACATCAGCTGATATCTTGTGTTGCTGGAGCCAAGAGAATCCCAATACCACGGGAACCTGAGGAGATAAGCAGGAATTGAATCGTCTCGCTGTGGTTCCCTGACACACGTAGGTTGATATTGTGGGTGACCCGGCCTATAGAGCACCCGTCCAGGGCTCTAACGTCCATGGGAATGGAGAGGGGCTGAGTGGGGATGCCCAGCTCGGACACCGGGGTAGCGTCCATAAAGCTCTCATCGGCCCCAGAGTCGATGAGTACCCGGAGAGATTTTGACTGGTTCCCCCACAGCAACATGGCATGAAAAAGGGTGCGAGTAAGGGGAGAGGAAAAGTTCTCCATATGGCCCACCAGAATACTCGCTCCTACTGATGAGCCTGGTCTTTTAGTGGACTGGTGGAAACTAAATAACCAGCAGTCCCGCAATACAGGCAACTCTTTGTGTGAAGCCTGTATAGGCGTTTTGCTGGGGACATCCTAGCTCTGTCTAGTTGCATCGGCTCGGGAAGAGGGGAATTGGCAGACCTTTGAGACTCTCGTGGGAACCCAGGTAGCATAAGGTTCTCTCGGCATCGAAGCCGTCGAGGACTTCTGGGTTGTGAGGCTCCTTGTGAGACTTCTGGGCTCCTCGCGAGGAGGCGAGGAGGAAGCCTTGGGCGGGCAATTGAAATCAAACCTCCTCTCCTTCCTTTGCTCCCGTATTCGCCGATTGATCTGAATTGTCAAGGCGATGAGCAAGTCGAGATCCGTCAGTAGTTCCTGGCCTGCGAGTTCGTCTTTCACTTCCTCTGATACTCCGTGCAGGAACATGTCAAACAGCGCTTCTGGGTTCCAGGCAGATGTGCCCTGGCACCACATGGTCATCAATTACTCTGCGCATGAGCAAGCTCCAAGAATTGTCTGGGATGACTCTAGAAGTCCCCCCCCACATGGCAGCGCAAAAACACCATGATCAAGGCCACTTATTTTGCATGCACACGCTTTGTTTATCAATTCAACAATTTAAACCAGTTCTGCAAAAGTACTTGTGTAACCAAAGCAACAATAACACTTATGGCAGTATGGAATAACACTACATACGATAAACAATACGCAAAGCAGTATTGGCAACTTACATTAAAGAATAGTAATAGTCATACATTAAAACATATGGCTGAAATGTATCAAAGTAACAAAGTAATTAGTGGTTATTAGCTATTATTACACAGCATGAAAAATCCCCAATAATCCCAGGCCCTGTCCCTGCAGGAGGCATTTTGCCTTTTGGTAGGATGTCATTGCAAATAAGAATTTGTTCTTAACCGACTTGCCTAGTTAAATAAAGGTTAAATAAAAATTAAATAAAAGGACTGCCTTTTTTCAACTAATCAAACATACATCGTTTCATAGATCTGCTTGTAACTATGAAGGGAGGGGATCCTCTTTTAGGGTCATAATGTGAGGGTGAGGTCAGTTTTGAAAGGTCAAGTGAAATGATAAATAAATACAGGCTCTATTTTACGCTATACCCGCAATAACATCTGCTAAACGTGTATGTGACCAATAAATTTGATTTGATTAAGTGTTTTTGGGTGATTATACAACTACGGGAACTTCTATGTCCTCGGGTCAGTTTGGGGGATTTTATAAAAAATAAAACAAGTACAAATATATGTATGTTCAGTTCACACTGGAATCATCCCATACTTTTTTAAACACCTCTCTATCAAGTATTTTAGCTACTTTTCAGATACATTTTATACTTCAATTTCACTATTTTGCCCTTGTCCCTGACCCAGACTTTTAAGCTTCTACTGTGTTTTGCTATGAGAAAACATTCATGATTACACATTATATAATGGTATGTACTACAGAACGAGTCAATTAAATAAAATCTATATCAATATTTGTGAGTAAGCCCTATATAAAAAATACCTGTCCTTTGGGAATGGTGTCATTTCCACCACTGAGGACAAATTCCTCATTAATAAAGTTTTTTCAAGAGAATGTTAATTTAGTTACCATGGAAACATATTGTGACACTGAAGCACATGGCTGCAGTGGACAGTTGTTCCAGATGTGATGTCCAGAAGTTGAAGAAAAATCGAGGTAAATATTACTTGTGTAGAGAATATTTTAATTGTCAGTAATTTCCAAACAGGCTATAATTTCCTTAATTTGTGGTAGAACTTTTGAATTTTTTGTTATATTTTATGTATTTAGTGTAAACAATATGCTAGCTGTAATACTAACCAAAGCATGCTAAGCAGTCTGTCAATTTTCTCCAGAAACTGTAGAAGTGTCATTTCCATCAGTCATTTCCATCACAAACTTAAGTGTGGTGGAAATGACAGAAAGTGGTGGAAATGACACAAATCCATTATCTTATTCGTTTTTACTTTACTTTTTTTTTTTTTTTACTGTAGGCTTGTTTAATCATGTTTTAAATTAATTGAATCTAGAAAATGCTCCAAGGTTGCTCTAGTTGAAAACTAAGTAGTATTTGTCTTTATTTTTTGAAGATGCCACATAAAACAGCACAGAGGTCACAGACAAATAGATACAAAATGTAAAAAATTATCCTATATGATACCAGGAACATCTGCAAAAAGACAGGGAGAGATACTGGAAGAAAAAAGAGAAGGGAGAAGTGAAATCTATCTCTGAGCTTACAAAGCGAGAACAAAGAAACAAGAGAAGACAATGGAAATGTAACCAACGGAATAGAAGACAGACTTTAAAGAGAACAGTTGCAATGGAGACCTACCTATCAGGCAACACAACACCTCAGTCACCAGATGACTTGCAGCGAGAACATGAGGCTAACATACCTGCCCCTAACACTCCTTCCTCATTGTCTGCAAGAGGAATGAGAAGTTGAATACTTGCTGGAAGGAAAAAGTTTGGAAGAGGGCGCTCAAAAGCATACAGAGATCTTAGTATGACAAATGTCAAACTTAATAAATGCTTTACGGAAAGCTGACAAATACAAAAAAAGTATGATCGACTGATGAACAAAATGGAGAGACAAGATTCCCCAAAGATAAAGACAAAACAGCAAATGAAGGGAACTCCGAAGAACTTGAGAAGCATTTTGTTTCAAAATGCCATCATTGCAGAGTTAAAACAAAAGTATTAAAAAAATGTGCAGTGCCAAGGACAAACAAGTGGCTTCAAAAATGCACAGAGGCACTATCCTGAGAAAGTATGAAATTCAAATGTCCTACTGTGAATTCTGCAAAAGGTGTCCTTTTTGGGTTGTCAAGCCAGCAGTCCAGGATAGGGACACGTGTGCAAAACCCACGCCAACCTTCAGTTCATGGCGGACAAACAAAAAGTGATCAGCTGCAGCAACATTGAGAAAGTTATTGAGTCTTGGCTGTGAGAACCTGAAGAAAGAGTGCATGTATAGAGTGCTCCCTTTGCCAAGAAAAAGAGCTTAAAACATCTGACTTTGATGCTGGTGAGCAGACATGGTGGTTTGAGTGGATAAACAAAGCTGAAGAGAGGGAGAAGAAAAACAAAGAGGGAAACATGGAAAGTTCACTGTACATTTGACAGTATAAGAAAAGGTGTGTGGCATACTGCATATTCTACTGGAGGACTTCTCCAACGGATTGAAAGAGAAGTTGGGGAAACACGTGTACAACATTCGACACCAATACTTCAAACTGAGAGAAATAAAAGAGAATCTGGGGAAAGAGGAGATAATTGTGCATATTGACTTTGCCGAGAACTACCTGTGTAAATACACCAGTGAAATCCAGGCAGTTCACTTTGGTGATTCTCACAAGCAGGTGACCCTCCGCACCTGTGTTGGATATACCACAAATGATACAGTTTCACTTTGCTCACTGAGCTCTTCTATGCGACATGATCCCTCTGCTATCTGGGCCCATCTTTCAAAAACACTGACCTACTTCCTTGAGCTCTGCCCATCGTCTACTGCAGTACACTTTGAGTGATGGCCCTACAACCCAGTATAGGTCTAAAAATAATTTATACTATCTCTCCACCCTTCCCTTTGAAATGGGCTTCCAGAGAGTTACCTGGAATTTCCTAGAAGCCGGACATGGAAAAGGCCCAGCTGATGGGGTAGGAGCAGCTGTGAAACGAAGAGCAGATGGAATTGTGGCACAAGGCAAGGACCTCCCAAATGGAAAAACTGTATTTGAGGAACTGTCAAAAGATCAGTCAGGTATCAAGCTCTTATATATCAGAGGAGGAGCTAGAGAGCATGGAGGCCCTCCTACCGGATCACCTGGAGACAATCAGTGGGACAATGAAGATACACCAGGTAATAGTTGTGGGTTATTTTATGTCAAATGTCACATTTGTTATACAAACATATTATCACATTATCACTAGACTATGCTATGATACACATATTCCGAATGTGCATAACGTTTTGAATTTCCTGTGTTTCCAGATCGTCACTGACAGTCCAGGGGAGATAACTTGGCGGCTACACAGTTGCTTCTGTTCCTTTCCACATCACTGCAGCTGTTTCAGCCCACAGACTGTGACTCTGGTTGAAAAAACAGAGGCAGACCAAGATAGAAAATTCAACTCATCTCAAAGCACCATCCAGCCCATTGAAGATCTAAGTGAAGCATTGATTGGAAAGTGATGTGTGGTTGAGTATGATCAGGACGTTTACCCTGGTATCGTGCAAGACATTGACGCAGAGAGTGGTGCTTTTGTGAAAACCATGAGTCGTGTTGGCCCCAACTGTTCTAAGCCTTAGATACACTTGGAAAATCACTATACAGTACATACAAAGCAGGGCATTAAATCATACATAAAATAAAACATTTGTAGCTCTCAATTAACTCTTCCTTCTATACATGTGCAAGAATTTCTATTTGTAGCATCTGTAACACATTGTTCTCAAGTGCTAGTTCCAGTGTTTTGGAATCTTACTTTGTCTTATATTAATTACATTTTTAACAATGGTTGTTGTTCAAAATGTTTGCAATAAAATATTGTTTTCATAAGTATATTTCTTTTTTACATAGATGTCATTTCCACCACACCTTGTCATTTCCATCACAACCCATATTTTGGAGGTAAATTAGTATGTTATGTATAATTTACATACATTTATTTGTTTTAGATATGGAAATCATATGGTTGTTATCTTAATCTCACTAAAAGGTTGTGTGGAAATATCTTATTTTTCATGATAGATACATGTTTCCAGCTGTCACCAAGGCAAGTTTATACATTCAGGCGTCGTGTTGAATTATTAATATTAGGAAAACCTTAAAAATCACTTTAAATATTATTCAATACAAGTTCATGTACAAATGTATAAGAAATCCATTATAAATCAATTGTATGATATTTCATTTTCAACTAAAATGGATGGTTAATGACGAGATGGGAATGACATTTGTCTATGGCTGTCTATGGCTGTCTATGGCAGCCATCAGATATAGTTTCTAGACAAATCAAATACTGGTAAAAGGGTGTTTTAATTTCTGAAAGTTTGCACGGTCAAAGTTGCATAATCACCCTTTTACACATGTAAAATCATTTTTTAAAATCTATTTCAGAAGAGACCTAAACCATATCACATTGCAGAACAAAGCAGAACAGCAGGTTGGAACTATATTAGTAAAAGGTCGAGGTTACTTTTATAAACGAATTAATACACCTCACCTATCATTATAAAATGCCCATAAAATGGTGTTGTACTGAGACCAAAAGTGAACTATTGACAGACACAATCCTGAGATTTTTTAAATTTATTTGACATTTATTTAACTAGGCAAGTCAGTTAAGAACAACTTCTTATTTTCAATGACGGCCTAGAAACAGTGCCTTGTTCAGGACCAGAAAGGGTGCGTATGGCGGGTGGGTGCGTATGGGGTGGGTGCGTACAGGATGAAAGCAAATCGACAAATAAAAGTCTGGTCTGAAAGACTAGAGGTAACATGGTAAATCTGTGACACTCAAATTAGTATGATATGTGTTACATTTGGTATGGTTAAAGGAGACAGATGGTTACTTAAGGCAAAAACGAAGGTAGGGTGTTTGGTCGGGGTGGGTGGGTAGGTGTATAATTCTAATCTCAGAGTTTAAAATAATTGGCAACTTTAACTATTTATTCCATTCTAGCTACATTGCAACTGCTTAGTATGTTAGCTAACCATTCCCCTAACCTAACCCCAACCTCCAGCCTCGCTAACGTTAGCTAGAATGTAACATATCATACGTTTTGCAAATCCATACCATATAGTACGTTTTGCAAATTCGTAACATAATACGAATTACAATTCGTAACACATCATATGAAATGGGTGATGGACATCCTTTTAACGATTGTCGTTGGTGGAAGAAGGTGAGAACCAAGGTGCAGCGTGGTACGTGTTCGGCATTTTATTAAATATAACTGAACACTAGATCACAAAGTGCCAAAGTGCACAACCGAAACAGCTCCGTCAGGTGCACCACACACTAAACAGAAAATAATTACCCAGACAGAAAGCTGTCCCTGATTGAGAACCATACCCGGCCAAAAACAAAGAAATACAAAAACATAGAAAAAAAGAACATAGAACGCCCACCCTAGTCACACCCGGGCCTAACCAAAATAGAGAATAAAAAGCCTCTCTATGGCCAGGGCGCGACAATCCTCAAATTAATACATACTGTAACGACCCTGGGTTTATAAACGCGGAAATAGACTGCAGCACAGTCAATAGCGCGCCGGACCTCGGGCTCAAAGGTCGAGGGTTCGGGACCTGCTCCCTGTTGTTTCATTACAATACCATATGATGTCGAAAAGCACTAATCCAACACGGCGGATTTAACACAGTTATGTTGAACACCTCAAGATAAAAATGTAATATTCAATGTCGGAGGACAGGGGAACCTATTTCAAAACGAAACGTGACTATTGTACATACAGACTATTTAATATTTTCACCACCGGAAATGGTAAAGGTCGAAACAGATCAGTTAAAATCAATAAATGCCCATCTGGGTATTGTTAGTGTTTAAATACTGGAGAGTTGAGCCCAAATCACGGACGCTGGACAGAGTGGATTTCAGTCGTAACAAAAGACAGTTTTAATGAGTCAGAGATATCTTGTCCCGCAGTTTTACGTGCACGGACCTAGTTCACATAACTCGGCAAGGAGCTAGGTGAAAAAGAGACCTTATTCAACGGTTACATTCATTTTTATACATATAATAAAGTAGGTGGAGTCTTGTCGTTTCGGTCTTCTTGACAGTCAATATGATTGAAACCGAAGTGAACGTAAAAAGGAGAACGGCGTACGGAGAGAAGCCTTACCTGACATACACGCTAGAGCCATGAGAGATAATCTGGTACTTACAGGTATCCAAGAGAAAGAAGACGTTCCCGAATCTGTAGTTAGATCGTTCCTCCTTACAGCGCATCAGATCCCACGTGAAGCTATCAACAAAATCCAACTCGAAAGTGTACACTGCTTCCGGAAGAGGTATAAACGCCCAATCGTTGCCAAATGTGCTTTCTTTAAAGATAAAATAATGGTTAAAAGCCTGGGTAAAAGACACGAAAATAGGCATGGATGACCAGTTCCCGAAGGAAATTGCAAAACGGCGTAAAGTTCTGTATCCAATTTTCAAGGAAAATAGATTGGAAGGGAAACGCGTAGTTCTCGTGGTCGATAAACTGTAAATTGATAACCAGTTGTTCAGAGACACAAAGACTACTCCATGGCTATTTAAAAAATTACAAAGTTCTCATAGAGGAGACAAATAATGAAACACACAATTCTAGCCCTGTTATGGATTGTAATAATACAACAACAAAAATATAGCTTTTCTTTCTATCTTCAAATATAACTAATTGGAACACAAAAGCACTAATTCAACATGGTGGAGATAAAAACACAGTTAACAGAAGGCACAGTATGTGTGTATGGATGGTGTGGTGTGTGTTTTTTTTTGGTGTTTGGGAAAGTGTGGTGTTGAGTGAGAAAGAAAATGGTTGCATGTTCCAGAACCAATGTATTTCTGTGAGCAGGGGTTGTGAGAGAGCTTTCAGTGTTGTGCAGATGACGGATATACATTTTATAAAGAATTATACATTCATTAATTTATTGTCCTATCATGGTGGAACAGCATTTTAAAATTAATTATACATCAAATGTATTTATTTATGGTCCTATATTGATGGAAAGGTCCACAACCCTATACCCTAACAGGGTGCATCTATAATTATTATTCATGCTTGCAATTGACAACTCTGCCACAAAACAGGAAACAGTGGTGTCATAGCGTCTAGCTTATTTCACTTTCTCAACTCAGTCTCGCTCTTCTGGGAATAGACGAAACAGGAAACTTCACAATTACACAGGATGTTCAATTGTAACAGACACATACTTTTATGCATTCAATATTTCTCTAACCTACTGTTAAACACACTTACAAATGCTCAATGTTCTCTTCTATTATTCAACATTAACTCAATAAATAAATACTATTTACAAGATTTCTCCATCCACCTAGGTATTTGTAGTTGTCCATGTGTTCTAAGTAAGAGCCGTCCAGAGTAGTGATGCTGGACAGGCGAGCAGGTGCGGGCAGTGATCGGTTGAATAGCATGCATTTAGTTTTACTTGCGTTTAAGAGCAGTTGGAGGCCACGGAAGGAGAGTTGTATGGCATTGAAGCTCATCTGGAGGTTAGTTAACACAGTGTCCAAAGAGGGGCCAGAAGTATACAGAATGGTGTCGTATGCGTAGAGGTGTATCAGAGAATCACCAGCAGCAAGATCAACATCATTGATGTATACAGAGAAGAGAGTCGGCCCGAGGATTGAACCCTGTGGCACCGCCATAAAGACTGCCAGAGGTCCGGACAACAGGCCCTCCGATTTGACACACTGAACTCTATCAGAGAAGTACTTGGTAAACCAGGCGAGGCAATCATTTGAGAAACCAAGGCTGTCGAGTCTGCCAATAAGAATGTGGTGATTGACAGAGTCGAAAGCCTTGGCCAGGTCAATGATTTCGGCTGCACAGTAATGTCTCTTATTGATGGCGGTTATGATGTTGTTTAGGGCCTTGAGCGTGGCTGAGGTGCACCCAAGACCAGCTCTGAAACCAGATTGCATAGTGGAGAAGGTGGGATTCGAAATGGTCGGTAATCTGTTTGTTAACTTGGCTTTCGAAGACCTTAGACAGGGTAGGATAGATATAGGTCTGTAGCAGTTTGGGTCTAGAGTGTCCCCCCCTTTGAAGAGTAGTAATAGTAGTAGTAGTAATAGGGGTTGCAACAATTTGGCAGACAATTTTTGAAACAGAGGGTCCAGATTGTCTAGCCCGGCTGATTTGTAGGGGTCCAGGTTTTGCAGCTCTTTCAGAACATCAGCTATCTGGATTTGGGTGAAGGAGAAATGGTGGGGGCTTTGGCGGGTTGCTGTGGAGGGTGCCGGGCGGTTGACCGGGGTAGGGGTAGCCAGGTGGAAAGCATGGCCAGCCGTAGAGAAATGCTTCTTGAAATTCTCAATTATAGTGGATTTATCAGTGGTGACAGTGTTTCCTAGCCTCAGAGAAGTGGGCAGCTGGGAGGAGGTGCTCTTATTCTCAAAATCAAATCAAATTAAATTTTATTCGTCACATACACATGGTTAGCAGATGTTAATGCGAGTGTAGCGAAATGCTCGTGCTTTTAGTTCCGACAATGCATTAATAACCAACGAGTAATCTAAACTAACAGTTTCACAACAGCTACCTTATACACACAAGTGTAAAGGGATGAAGAATATGTACATAAAGATATATGAATGAGTGATGGTACAGAACGGCATAGGCAAGATGCAGTAGATGGTATCGAGTACAGTATATACATATGAGATGAGTTATGTAGGGTATGTAAACATTTACAAGTGGCATAGTTTAAAGTGGCTAGTGATACATGATACATCTCCATGGACTTTACAGTGTCCCAGAACCTTTTTGGAGTTTGTACTACAGGATGCAAATTTCTGTTTGAAAAAGCTAGCCTTAGCTTTCCTAACTGCCTGTGTATATTTGTTCCTAACTTCCCTGAAAAGTTGCATATCACGGGGGATATTAGATGCTAATGCAGAACGCCACAGGATGTTTTTGTGCTGGTCAAGGGCAGACAGGTCTGGAGTGAACCAAGGACTATATCTATTCCTAGTTCTCATTTTTTTGAATGGGGCATGCTTATTTAAGTTGGTGAGGAAGGCACTTTTAATGAATAGCCAGGCATCATCTACTGACGGGATGAGGTCAATGTCATTCCAAGATACCCCGGCCAGGTCGATTAGAAAGGCCTGCTCACAGAAGTGTATTAGGGAGCGTTTGACAGTAATGAGGGGTGGTCATTTGGTCGCAGACCCATTCCGGGTGCAGGCAATGAGGCAGTGATCGCTGAGATCTTGATTGAAAACAGCAGAGGTGTATTTGGAGGGCGAGTTAGTTAGGATGACATCTATGAGGGTGTGGGCTTTGTTGGTAGCACAGGGGCCCTGGCCGGGCTAGCTTCAGGCTAATTGGTGCTTGCTCCGGGATGGAAACGCTAGCCAGGAGTGGTCACCCGGGATTGCGGTTAGCTAGTTGCGAAGATCCAGATGAAAATATTCAGAGTTTGCTGTAGGAATCCGGGGATATGGAGAGAAATAGGTCCGTTATGCTCTGGTTTAAGTCACGTTGTTCGAACTGGCGTGAGCTTTCCGAGCTAAAGGTTAGCTGATGACCACTAGCAATGGTTTGTTAACTGATCGCTGGTAGGTAGTTAGCTGGCTAGCTTCAGTTGAGGGATTCCAGATCCGAAGTAAATAGAAATACTTTAGAAAAAAGCAGATCCACGCCACATTGGGTGAGGCGGGTTGCAGGAGAGTATTTTTATGTTGAGGTTTAGGAAAATATTTTACAAAGATATGCGAAGAAAAAGATGTGAAAATATATATACAAGGGACATGACAGGACAAAGGCAAAGATGTCTGACTGCTACGCCATCTTTGATTGGATGAGAACCTTGATGACCTTGTACCTAGCCTCCACTCAGGCAGTGGCAGTGCTGGCAACGCTAGCTGCAGTAACCCATGGGGAGGGGGTCACACACGGACATTCAGAGAAGGATGGGTCCCGGTCTCTCCGCGGCTATGGGATCCGGGGGGTCGGGGGTGGTCTGCCGGGCATTGGGATGACAACCCAACTGAGGATGAGGAGGGCTTTTAGCGGGTGGAATAGGGGGACCAATTGGAGGTTTACTTAGTAGCATTGCAAATATCATGGTACAGCTATATAGACACTCAATCATCATGTTACTTTTTAATGGTACGTTTACAAACATATATTTTGATAAATAGAATTGAAACCTGTGTCTCATTCTGGTAAGTGGTGAAATAAGTATAGCCAGTTATAATTGTATTGGCTTAGCAGATAATAAGAAAATACGATTAGTATTTACCTGGCTAAAAGAGAATGAATATAATATCTATTGTTTACAGGAAACTCATTCAACAATTTTTTTTTACTTAGATATAATTTCCACCACACCTTGTCATTTCCATCACATCCCATATTTTTGAGGTAAATGAGTATGTTATGTATAATTTACATACATTTATTTGTTTTAGATATGGAAATCATATGGTTGTTATCATAATCTCACAAAAAGGTTGTGGAAATATCTTATTTTTCATGATAGATACATGTTTCCAGCTGTCACCAAGGCAAGTTTATACATTCAGGCGTCGTGTTGAATTATTAATATTAGGAAAACCTTAAAAATCACTTTAAATATTATTCAATACAAGTTAATGTACAAATGTATAAGAAATCAGTTATAAATCAATTGTATGATATTTCATTTTCAACTAAAATGGATGTTTAATGACGTGATGGGAATGATAGGGGCGGCAGGTAGCCTAGTGGTTAGAGTGTTGGAAGATCGAATCCCAGAGCTGACAACATAAAAATCTGTCGTTCTGCCCCTGAACAAGGCAGTTATAACCCACTGTTCCTAGGCCGTCATTGAAAATAAGAATGTGTTCTTAACTGACTTGCCTAGTTAAATAAAGGTAAAATAATAAACTTTAAAAAATCTACTATTCACAGGGATATATCAAAACCTATCTACTATTCACAGAATGCATGTATCCACAAACAATAGTGGGACAGATACGGCCACACAGTGAGCCACAGATAACTACTGTGGTTAACTAAAGTAGTCAAAAGGGCCACTAGATGTCATACTATCAAATAGAAATAGAAATGGTAGATAGAACAGAACATATTATAGATGTATTTCTACTAGAACAAAACACATGTACAGATAAAAAAAGAAAGAGGTGTTAGTATATGGAACCCACACTCTCAGAAACAGAGCACTACAGACGAAAAGCTGCACAAAAAAGAAAGAAAAGGAAAACATATACAACACTATATGTTTATTATTATTATTATTTACCTTTATTTTATCAGGGAGTCAAACTGAGAACAATGTATATTTTACAGATGAGCCCTGAATTACATAAATGACAGAAAATACACACATCAAAATATACATGTATAATGTAAGCAGAAAGAAAAACACGGTCATAAAAAAACAAACACATTCATGGTAATAAGGTCCTCATTCAGCTTTCTGAATTACACTAGCGGGGCCAGAACATTACATTTGAGAACATTTTGAAGATCGTTCCACAAATACAGTGCAAGAACTAAATTCTGATTTACCAAAATAATTTTCAAAGTTAGCCATCCCCGAGACCGGGTGTGGTAACTTGTGTGTCTAAAGTTTAGTAATGATGTTAGGTAGAGTGGGACTTTTTGTAAAAATGCTTTATAAATGAAAACATAGCAATGTATCAACCTACAGTACGTGACATCAGAGGGCCATCCAACTTTCTGGTAGATAATGCAATGATGAATACCACAACTGTCGCCCATAATAAAGCGCAGTGCGCTATGATAGATAGATCCTGGTTCTACATAGCTTTCTAAAAACAACTAGATACAGGTAAAGGTTATGGTAACCTGTCCGGGTAGTATCAGGACACACCAGTGGCGTCATGGATACAGGACACACTAATACCTGGGAGGGGGCTATGTTTGTGGTTAACATGCTGACAATAGGAATTTAAAACATTACCCTTATATCAAAATCCTAATTAAGTCATAATCGCTGTAGGGTTAATGAAGTATTGATTCAGAATAATTCTCTCTGGCTGAGTTTACGGGCGTTTTTCTCCATTTCTGCCCTTGCTGCTCATTGGCTGTGACTAAGGAGGAAGTACCACAATCTGCTTTGCCACTCCTGAAACATTGAGGATGTTTTCTGCCGCTGTCAGAGGTCTCACTGTTTCACGTTTCTATACTTGAACAGATGAGTATGTGACTGAGAAACAAATCACACAGTTCAACATTTCTGACTGGGTGTGTGTAGGAATTACAAAACCGATCACAGAGCAGATCACCGAACATCTCTGAACAAGCTGTAACAAGAACAACCTGTTGTCTGGTGAGTCTTGATCTTTTTCTCTTTAATTATAGACCTCACAAAACTACAGACTTAATTTATCTAAGAATATGGTACGCTAAGTGAACATAGTTTTTCAGTTTTATAGATCTGCTTGTAAATATGAAGGGAGAGGATCCTTAGAGCCATTTTGAAAGGTCAAGTGAAATAATCAAAACACATGCTTTATTTACTGTATTGGCAAATCCTTAGGCCAAGTCTGATTAAGTGTTTTTACACATGAAAAATACATTTGAAACAATTTTAGAAGAGATTGTCATTACCTAAACCAGATCACATTGCAGAACAAAGCGGAAGAGCAGGTTGGAACTGTATTAGTAAAGGGTAGAGATTTGAAGTTACTTGTTTAAAATACACCTCACCAACCATTGTAAAATGTCCATAAAATTGTGTAGTACTGAGACCAAAAGTGAACTATTGACAGACACAGACCTGAGGTGGGTGTGTATGGCATGAATGAGAGAGACTTGATAGTTGTCTTTCAGCTACAGGGTAAAAGCAAATTAACAAATAAAAGTCTATTTTATAGATAAAAGCAGACTTGTCCCTCTTGAATAAGTTAACTGACATCTCTTACCATGTTGCTTGGCCCTGTATCGTCCGCTTCCCCTTTGTTGTAACAGGATTTGGTTTACAGTTCTGGGCTGGCATACACTTTGTGCAGTTGTTGAATTTGCTATTTTCTCATACTTTCTTCCTGTACACAAAACAAGCTGTTAAGAAGTAAAACAAGCAGTTAACAAGTAAAACAAACTGTTAGTAAGTACAACAAGCAGTTAAGAAGTAAAACAAGCTGTTAAGAAGTCAAACAGACTGTTAAGAGGTAAAACAACCTGTTTTGTGTACAGGAAGATTCAATTGACTTAAAATCATTCAAAAAGTTATATTTTTTTTGCAGAATGCCCAAAATGGTTTCTGGAGTTGTACGCGTTGTCCTGTTCTCGATCCTTGGTATAGGGGGATTTCTGACGCTGTTTGTAATGTACTATCAATCAGCTCCATCTCAGATCTGCCCTCCCCAACCTGCTTTGCCACGTCATTACTCAAAGCCACCTGAGAACAGCTCCTTGTCTAAGAAGCAGCCAGAGCCAGACAAGCCCATCATGCTGTTGTGGTTCTGGCCTGAAAACCGCAGGTTTGATTTTAGAGATTGCACCACTTTCTTCAACATTGATGGCTGCCACCTGACAGATGACCGGTCTCTGTACAACAAGGCAGATGGGGTGCTCATCTTTCACAAATCCATCAAACATGATTTATCCAACTTGCCTCCATCACCTCGACCACCATTCCAAAAGTGGATCTGGTATCATGTGGAATCACCTACAAACACAATTAGAATACCTGGTCTAGAGAACCTTTTCAACTTGACCTTGAGTTATAGGGAAGATGCAGACATCCCTGTACGTTGGCGCTTAACTGCAAGGAAAGGCCAGGGTGAGGACTTTGTGCTGCCCAAGAAGGATAAATTAGTTTGCTGGATTGTGAGTAACAATAACCCTGCAACTGGAACAGCAGTAAGGGATAACTATTACAGAGAACTTGTCAAACATATTAAGGTGGATGTCTATGGAAAAGCCTTTGCAAGATTCTTGAGATATGAGGACTACTTCTCAACACTCTCCAGCTGTAAGTTCTACCTCTCCTTTGAGAACTCAGTCCACAAAGACTACATCACTGAGAAGCTTAACGGACCACTTGTAGCAGGAACTGTGCCAGTAGTATTGGGCCCACCGAGACAGAACTATGAGGACTTTGTCCCGGGAGATTCCTTCATCCATGTTAATGACTTTCCCAATGCAAAAGCCCTGGCTGAATTCCTCCTGAAGTTGGACAAGGATGATGAGGCATATCTGCGCTACTTTCAGTGGCGTAGAAACTTATTTGCTCAGCAACATCTAATTCAACTGAGTCAAGAGTTCATCCAATCTATTTGTTATGCCTGTGACCATATAGGCAAACATAAGGAGTACAGGGTTGTTCCTGATCTTTACAAATGGTATTTGGTTTAATTAGTCTCTTCTGATTAGCTATTACCATCACTGGTGTACCCCCCTCCCCAGATATGAATATGAACAGGTTATGAACCATGACTAAAATGTTTAGAATTACAGGAAATTAGCTGTAAAACTGCTAAGTTTTCGCACAGCCTTATGGCAAAGTGCGTAGAATATCACAAAATGTGCTTAAAAATGTACAATTCTCTCAAAATGTAAAATTCTCTAGCATGAGATCACCTATTAAACTTCACATGTTTTTGCGATACTGCGGTAGGCCACTTGAGGAAATATTTTTCTTGAGGAAATCTATTTGTGGAATGTACAACTCTGCTGTACAGACCCAAGTGCATTCAGCCTCATTGCGATACATTGAGTTTCATTGTAGGTCTATTTGGCGGGGAAACAGTGAAGCCAGCTGTAGCCTATTGCCTGTTTCTGTTCATTAGTCTTTTTTTTATAAAGTGAAACAATGCGATGTCTATTTGTTGCTTTTCAATAAATCACGTAGCTGTTACTTAGGCTTTGGTTTAAAATAAATTCGTTTAGAAAGGCAGATTTGAAGGCTTCTATGTTGTATTACAGACTAACGAGTTTATGAAAATAAACCGTTCCTACGGAAATATTCGGACCTGGCAAAAGGCCGACATTTTTTCGTTTCAATTAAAAAAATATACTCACATGACAATAGAAATGGAAACATTGTGATTTTATAGACACAAATTATGAAAGCGATGGAGTCCATCGGTTACTACGCTCTCACCATCATCAATATCATTATTTACATTATTGAAATTCACCAAATAATTTTGTTTATAAGCCCACAAATGAAAACATTGCGGTATGTGTAAAGGACAGTAAAATATTATATTTCTCAGAAGTTATACGTGTGTCAAATCATTCCTGCGCCAACATTGTTAGAGATGGATGTGATTGGTACATCTCTTCCTCATCAAATGCATTATGTGTGTAGGTTTGAGTGAGAGGCAAGAGAGAAAATAGAGAAGGGAGGTGGGAGGTGCCTGATGAATCAGGAATCAAGGGTTTTGCACCAAATATCAACATTTAAAGAGGTTTATACTCTGCTTGTATAGTTGCATCTGTGCCACGGACTTAGTCTGGCTTTAAATGTCTTCAAATTAACAATTGATATGTTGGATTCACAACTCCATCTCAACGAAAAATGAAAGAATAGGGATAAATCAAATAAACTTTATTTCAAGTTTGATTTGATTTAGTTATATTATTTAACTCGATTTACTTCTTCAATTGTTTATATTTGGTTGCATTGACAACCAATCACAATTCAATATAATTTTTGAAATACATAAATAACCTTTTAACGTCTCCAATTTAACCCAAAATAAAAGTTAAAGAATGGGATTAAGCCAGATGGAACTATCCAAGCGGTAGATACAGTACATCTCCTTTAAACTCTATATTACTTTTGTAATCCAGTAAATAGCCTAAAGTTAAGGCTGTCTTACAAACTAATGTAACATTCAACCTTACAGTGAGGAAGACATCCATAGCCACATTGAGGTTTCCCGGAACTATACATTATAGAGTAATAACACATACATCTGTTTTTATAAATCAACACATTATTTGGCATTGTTTTTCCATTTAAACTTTTAAATGGTTGAAAGCACAGTGATAGACATTTAGATGAAAACTAAACCAAAAAATCTTGTTTTTCCATTGGAATTTGGTTGTGCTATTAAATGGTTGAAAGCACAGTAATTACACATTAGACATTTAACTAACTTTTGGCTGTCTTTTTGAGTGGGTGAATAAATCTTGTAATCTCATTGATCAACATCACTCTCAACCAAATATTACCCAATTATCCAGGTGGAAATGACGTGGTGTGCCCAGTGAGTAGAACCTGAAAGCATTGTGGATTTGTTTGCTATTGCTATTGTTATTTTATTTTGTATTTTATTAGGATTCCCATTGGCTGTTGCGAAAGCAGCAGCTACTCTTCCTGGGGTCCACACAAAACATTAAACATGACAGAAAAATAATAGACAAGGTCAGCTCAAGGACAGAACTACATACAATTAAAAACGGCACTCATAGTCTACACATTGTTTTACCATCAATGCATACAGTGCATTGTGAAAGTATTTATTCTCCTTGACTTGTCCCACAGCTGAAGTAAACGGTGTGAAACTGGTCATGTGATCTCCACACCTGGCCAAGAATGTGTTCTTGCCTGGAGCTGCAAAACTGGTCATACAAGTAGCTTACAAGATCAGGTTTCTAGATCCCAGGCCAACACACTGACAAGGTTCTTTATCTCAAATATTCTTGGGGGGTTTCATACAAGGATACTTTATGGACACACACAGGAATGAAAGGTGGTGGAATGGTAGTGGTTTTGAAACAGGGGAAAGAGGTAATGAATACACTGTACATATGATAGCACAAGAGCAGTAATACCATTAAGATACGAGTGTATAAATGTACATGCTACCTGTGCATTTAACAACACAGGTACAAACAGAAGCAGCATACAATATGAATAGGCAATAGTTTCATTCCAAAACACTATATATCCATTTTTAGAAATGATGGTGAATCTGCTTGTATTGTTCAAAGAAATTATGAAAGCGATTGGTGTTATTTTTCACTGTCCAATCATGGCATGGGGTTGTTCAATGACAGACATGTATTTGTTTAAAATCTACTTGATGGTTTCATTTCAGAGAGACAAATAATCATGTTACTTTTGTTGCAAAATGTTATATATGGTTGATTTAGAAATACGGACCCTTTTGGATGTTAACTGTTTTTGAAAATTAAACCTCTTTAAACTGCTTTATATCTGAATATTTTCTTCACTCTGTCTGGAATCAAGATGTAATAGTGTCTGAGACCATACTATTTAAGAATATAATTTTTCTTTAGGGGGAGATGTCATTACCACCACATCATAAAATGTGATATTTTAGTTGAAAAGACTATTACAGAAATTGTGATGTAGGCATTTTATATAACATGATTCATTTTTTTTCCTGTATTTTTTTTTACTCTTTTGAAGTTTTCTTAATAACATGTATTCTTCATTGTCATGTCTAAATGTCCATATATGTCTTAATGCTACTCAGAAACATGTATTTACCACATCAAATACGACATTTGTTACATTATTTTTTAGGAATTATCTTAAGAACATGCATATAAGGTTCACATATGGGGAAAATAATCAATATCAATTGTAATTGTACACCTTTTCCCTCAAAAATATGTACCGTAATGACTTAGCGTAGCGTAATGTCCTTGTGAGAGATTGTTTGTTGTTCAGTATTCGTGTTGTTTGTATTGGTGCGCGACGGGTCATCCGTACCCACTTTGTTTTATTGTATTCATGGTTTTGGAGTTATGTTTGTTTTCAAGTTATTAAAACAACTCCATCCCAATAAGTTTGATTCTCCTACGCCTGACTTCCCTGCCACCTATACACACGACTCTGACAATGACAGAGTGTGCTGGAAATGACATATCATATTAAAAAAAAACTGATAAATACAATTACATATTTTAATGTCACAATTGTACATGTTTTAATTGTATTGATTATATAGAACAAACCATTAATAACCTCAAAAAACAAAGGCTACATGCATCAAGAACTTAAAGCATCTTTAAGAAGAATTTTGGGCTTTAATGCATTGGGCAGAAATACATGGTTGGAACCACTGATTGACATTAAACAAATCTTTGTTCACTGGCTGCAGTCTATTGATTCAGACTCATGAGACAGGTGTGTGCTCACTCAAGATTTTGCCCTCAATGCTCTCTATTGCTTAACGAGAGAGCACATTTCCTCCTAGACTGCGCCATCAAGCATCATATGCCGTTTGGTCAATGGATGGGGGGAGCCCTATCTGGTAATAGACCAAGTCCGTATTGTGGCAAGAACAGCTCAAATAAGCAAAGAGAAACGACAGTCCATCAATACTTTAACACATGAATTTCAGTCAATATGGAAAATGTCAAGAACTTTCTTCAAATTTCAAGGTTTCTTCAAGTGCAGTCGCAAAAACCATCAAGTGCTATGATGAAACTGTCTCTCACGAGGACCGCTACAGGAATGGAAGACCCAGAGTTACCTCTGCTGCAGAGAATAAGTTCATTATAGTTACCAGCCTCAGAAATTGCAGCGCAAATAAATGCTTTACAGAGTTTAACACTTTTTTGGTTACTACATGATTCCATGTATGTTATTTCATAAAAAAAAACCCTTGAATGAGTAGGTGTTCTAAAACCTTTAACCTGTGTAATTATAACATTTTTTTTTAAATCAACCATCATTTTATGAAATTATATCCTATTTGGTAATGACGTACAATAAAAATATTATCTTCTCAAGTCGTATTTACCTTTTATTTTTCAATACTTTCCCAGCATAAAAATGTTAACCTCCCTCCATGACATCCATGTGCTCCACTGTCACTATTCATATCCATGGTAACCAAGTACACAACTTTGTGAAAAAACTTTATCATGTAATTTGCTTGTCGTGGTGGTAATGACACAATACCATTGTACAGTAGATGACTGTATTTTGTGTACAAAAAGTAACATGGCTTATGCCCATCTAATATGTATATAGTTTCCATTTATGTGACTATTTTCTTTTAAACAGGTGCATTAAATATTTTCTTATTATCAAGTCTTTTGTAAGTGTAATCAGTGGCGACGTGATTGTTACACATGTTTTGAGCCCAACCTGTTCAGCTAAAACATTATTATTTCAACATTTGTATTTGTATTTATTATTGTAACGCTCGTCTGTGGTGGAAGAAGGTGAGGACCAATGCGCAGCGTGGTAAGTGTTCATATTTTTAATAACGTAATGAACACTGAACATAAACAAATAAAACGACAAACGAACAGTCCTGTATGGTGCTGAAAAAAACACTGAACAGAAAATAATCACCCACACCACACAGGTGGGAAAAGGCTACCTAAGTATGATTCTCAATCAGAGACAACTAACGACACCTGCCTCTGATTGAGAACCATACCAGGCCAAACACAAAAAAACACCACATAGAAAAAGGAACATAGACAACCCACCCAACTCACGCCCTGACCATACTAAAACAAAGACATAACAACAGAACTAAGGTCAGAACGTGACAATTATGGATCCCCATTACCTTCAATTAAATTAAATTCAAATTTATTTATATAGCCCTTCGTACATCAGCTGATATCTCAAAGTGCTCTACAGAAACCCAGCCTAAAACCCCAAACAGCAAGCAATGCAGGTGTAGAAGCACGGTGGCTAGGAAAAACTCCCTAGAAAGGCCAAAACCTAGGAAGAAACCTAGAGAGGAACCAGGCTATGTGGGGTGGCCAGTCCTCTTCTGGCTGTGCCGGGTGGAGATTATAACAGAACATGGCCAAGATGTTCAAATGTTCATAAATGACCAGCATGGTCCAATAATAATAAGGCAGAACAGTTGAAACTGGAGCAGCAGCACGGCCAGGTGGACTGTGGACAGCAATGAGTCATCATGTCAGGTAGTCCTGAGGCATGGTCCTAGGGCTCAGGTCCTCAGAGAGAGAGAAAGAAAGATAGAAAAAGAGAATTAGAGAGCACACTTAAATTCACACAGGACACAGAATAGGACAGCAGAAGTACTCCAGATATAACAGCTACTCTGCCTGGTGTCCGGCAAAGTGCTTTCTGTGGTGGTGGGGCAGCCAGCAAAAAAAGAATGGAGAGTAGGGGTTGGTAATGCTCTCTAGTTGAGCTGGGATTGGCTCAGTGTTCTATCATTCATGGGGACACTATGTCACTGCAAAATCTATGGGTAGAGTTCGAAAATTCAAGCCTCTTGGGTGCTGCCATGCTCTTACATTAGAAGTGCCCATCCAAAAAAGCTCAAGGTCATTGGCCACAGATGAAATGATGTCCATTCACATTATATCTACAGTAGCTTTGATTGATATTTTTTTTATTTATCCTTTATTTAACTAGGCAAGTCAGTGAAGAGCAAATTTGTATTTGTAATGACGGCCTACACCTGCCAAACCCAGACGAGTCCCTCTGGGACTCCCAATCACAGCCAGTTGTGATACAGCCTGTATTCGCCATATAAAGATAAATTATAGATAAAACGTATCAGTGCTCATCGGCCAATGGACATAAACATTACACAACAAGTTGGAAACTGCACATTCAACAATGAGTTCTAAGGCGCCACTGCGGCCCCGTGTTCGATCCCAGGCTGTGTCGCAACCAGCTGTGACAGGGAGACCCCATGATGTGGTGCACAATTGGCCCAGCGTCGTCCGGGTTAGGGGAAAGTTTTGCTGCCGAGATGTCCTTGTCTCATCGTGCTCTAGCGACTCATTGAGGTGGGCCAGGCTTCTGCACGCTGACCTCGGTTGTCAGGTCGAGTGTTTCCTCAGACACATTGGTGCAGCTGGCTTCCGGGTTAAGTGGGCAGTGTGTAAAGAAGCGGTGCGACTTGGCTCTCGACCTTCGCCGACTCCGTAGGGGAGTTGCAACGATGAGACACGATCGTAACTACCAATTGGATATCACGAAAAAGGGGGTAATGCCATGCGCCAGAAAAGTTTGAATACATCGGCCATGCTGTCAATCCAACATGACTTCTGTCGCGTTAGAAACAACTGGAAACTCGGAGCTGGGAAATCTCACATATCAGTGAGTTCAAGACAACTGGGAACTAGCTCCGACTGGTAAAATTCTAAAATGAATTCCAAGTCAGGATTTCTAGAGAAGGACCCTGATAATTTGTTCCTCCCTCATTAGTCTACTGTTCTGACTTGTTGGTGCACATGTAGCCTATAGCCTGTTTTAGAGAAATGTCAACATCGAATATTGTAAGTGCTTTCATTGTCTGCTTATATGCCCCCTTTATTTATCCTACGGTTCTGACTTGTACAGGGAGAATAGTGTAAGAACGTCCCATGTTCTGGATTCTGTCGCTGTACATTTCAAAAGTTCTGAACATATGTGCTATATTGACTATGTCTGTCCTAGCTCGCTCATTAACGTCTTAATCGAAATGATGGATTGCCTCTTATCCGCTCGTCTTCCCATTATGCCATAGTTTGTACATATTCATTGTTAGTAGAAACCACATTTGTTTAACTTCTTGATTCTACTTGAGACGCATATGTCTCAAGTAGGCACCTGGAAATGCAAATGCGCTACGCTAAATGCTAAATGTACTCGTTAAAACTCAAACCTTGATCAAAATTCACAAGCAGGGTATTGAATTAAAGCTACACTCGTTGTGAACCTAGCCAACAAGTCAGATTTTTAAAATGCTTTTCGGCGAAAGCATGAGAAGGTATTATCTGATAGCATGCACCACCTCAAAATGCCTGAATGCGACGTAAACAAAGACTCTGCTTATCCGACGCAGCACAAAACGCAGAAATAAAATATAAAACATTCATTACCTTTGACGAGCTTCTTTCTTGGCACTCCTATATGCCCCATAAACATCACTATTGGGTCTTTTTTTCGTTTAAATCGGTCCATATATACCCAAAATAGCTTTCTATGGAAGCTGTGTCATTCAGAAAAAAACATTGTTTTTAAACGCTGCGTCATTTTTTAAAATTAAAAAAGTTGACGATAAACTTTCACAAAACACTTCGAAATCCTTTTGTAATCCAACTTTAGGTATTAGTAAACGTTTATAATCTATCAAAATGATTACAGGGCGATGTATATTCAATAGCTCCTCGTCTGCAAATCAATGGCTGCCAATGTCCACATTTACAGCGTCCTGGTGGAGACTGGAAGAAACGGAAGCCAGATAGTTGGAATTTCCAACAAAAAATTCAATTGAAAATGATGACAATGGCGACATCGTGTGGAATTTGTATGAATTGCATGCAGGTCGATATTAAATTTTGTCCTCTTTTAACAACCCATGAAAGTAACTTATGGAAATTATTTTTAGCTTTCAGAGAGCAGTTTTTCTTGCGTTTTTCAATGAAACACACGATCTGTTATAGTCACAGCCGTGATTTAACCAGTTTTAGAAACTTCAGAGTGTTTTCTATCCACACATACTAATCATATGCATATACTATATTCCTGGCATGAGTAGCAGGACGCTGAAAAGTTGCGCGCTTTTTAACAGAATGTTCGAAAAAGGAGGGGGTAGAAGTAAGAGGCAAGTCAGCCATATCAGCTATGTTTTTTTCAAAGGCAGTAAATGAGGCTGATTGAACTGTTTCGCTGCTTAAAAGGCTCCGCTGATAGCCAGGTGTAGCAGTGGTAAGCGGTTGGGACTCTGCTGTTGGGACAGCTCTATGTAGGCCATAACAGTTTGTGGGCACCGTTTGTCACCATTATAGTGAAATTAATGTATTGTTAAGTGTTGTGGCTTTGCTGGCATGCATAAAACTTTTTTTGCCCCACCAAGATTTACATGCTAAAATCGCCACTGAGTGTAATACATAGCAGAATGTCAAAAGTCTGGGTGTGAGGCTGGACAAAAACAGTGCAAAACAGTGAACTCCAGACATGAAATGCGTTAGAAAATAAAATACATATTGAAAGCTGGAAAAAAGTTTAAAGTAATTTTAGTCTCTACTAATGGATGTGAAATAATCTAAATTAACACGTACAGTTTATTTCAATAAAATAATAAACTGTGTGTAGGCCTAATATAGTTTACTTAATTAAAATACATTGTAATTTCCCCTCTCACCCTTCCTTTGGCTCTGCAGTCACTACTTTACTTGCCAATGTTGCCAATGTTGAAACCTTCAAGAAAGGAATTGAGTTCTTACATCTCCGGGTAAGTAGAAATGCTGCCTTCATTGCCAAAATTTGGCAACGTGGTTATCAACAGTGTACGCAGGGCAGGCAACTGTCTTGTAATTCATGTAGCTGTTCTTTAGCCTATGGTTTAAAATAAATGTGTTCATATGGGCAGATTTTAAGGCTTATACAGTGGGGCAAACAAGTATTTAGTCAGCCACCAATTGTGCAAGTTCTCCCACTTAAAAAGATGAGAGAGGCCTGTCATTTTCATCATAGGTAAACTTCAACTATGACAAAATTAGAAAAAAAATCCAGAAAATCACATTGTAGGATTTTTAATGAATTTATTTGCAAATTATGGTGGAAAATAAATATTTGGTCAATAAAAAAAGTTTCTCAATACTTTGTTATATACCCTTTGTTGGCAATGACAGAGGTCAAACGTTTTCTGTAAGTCTCTACAAGGTTGGAACACACCGTTGCTGGTATTTTGGCCCATTCCCCCATGCAGATCTCTTCTAGAGCAGTGATGTTTTGGGGCTGTTGCTGGGCAACATGGACTTTCAACTCCCTCCAAAGATTTTCTATGGGGTTGAGATCTGGAGACTGGCTAGGCCACTCCAGGACCTTGAAATGCTTCTTACAAAGCCACTCCTTGGTTGCCCGTGCGGTGTATTTGGGATCATTGTCATGCTGGAAGACCCAGCCACGTTTCATCTTCAATGCCCTTGCTGATGGTAGGCTTTGTTACTTTGGTCCCAGCTCTCTGCAGGTCATTCACTAGGTCCCCCCGTGTGGTTCTGGGATTTTTGCTCACCGTTCTTGTGATCATTTTGACCCCACGTGGTGAGATATTGCGTGGAGCCCCAGATCGAGGGAGATTATCAGTGGTCTTGTATGTCTACCATTTACTAATAACTGCTATCATAGTTGATTTCTTCAAACCAAGCTGCTTACCTATTGCAGATTCCGTCTTCCCAGCCTGGTGCAGGTCTACAATTTTGTTTCTGGTGTCCTTTGACAGCTCTTTGGTCTTGGCCATAGTGGAGTTTGGAGTGTGACTGTTTGAGGTTGATGACAGGTGTATTTTATACTGATAACAAGTTCAAACAGGTGCCATTAATACAGGTAACGAGTGGAGGACAGAGGAGCCTCTTAAAGAAGAAGTTACAGGTCTGTGAGAGCCAGAAATCTTGCTTGTTTGTAGGTGACCAAATACTTATTTTCCACCATAATTGGCAAATAAATTCATTAAAAATCCTACAATGTGATTTTCAGGATTTTTTTTCTCATTTTGTCTGTCATAGTTGAAGTGTACCTATGATGAAAATTACAGGCCTCTCATCTTTTTAATTGTGAGAACTTGCACAATTGGTGGCTGACTAAATACTTTTTTGCCCCACTGTATTTTGTAGTTAAGGCTAAAGAATTTATGAAAATATTCAGATCAGGCAAAAGGCCAATATTTGGTTGTTTCAATAAAATAAAGACTGTTACATGATAATAGAAACAATGGAATGGAAACATTGTAATTTTAGAGACAAAAAGTAATAATAGCCTCTATGATGAAAGGGATAGAGCCCATTTGTTACTGGGCCCTCACAACATAATTATTTACATCCATAACGATACAGGGAAAGACCCAAATGCAGACACAGGAGGCAGATGGTTTGAGTCTCATATATTTATTAAAATACAAGGGGCAGGCAATAGGCAAGTTGAGGACAGGCAAAAGTTCAATAAACAGGTTCAGAGTCCGAAAGGCATAGGGGGGCAGGCAGGTTCGAGGTATGGGCAGGCTGAATGATCAGGGCAGGTGGAACCGGGAGGGCTAGAAAACAGAGACTAGGAAAACAGGAGCACGGAAAAACACACTGGTAGGCTTGACAAGACGAATTGGCAACATACAAACAGAGAACACAGGTATAAATACACTGGGGATAATGGGGAAGATGGGCGACACCTGGAGGGGGGTAGAGACAAGCACAAAGACACATGAAACAGATCAGGGTGTGACAACGTCATTCAAATTCACCAAATCATTGGCTGCGGTTCAAACACTTTAAAAAAACACACCCTTGTCCACTTACCAGCGCTTTATGCCCTTGGGGGAATCCTCCTTGCCATCTTGGAGTGTGGTCCAAATGATGAACCAAGCAAGGGAAGTTTGCAACGTAAGCCCTTCAGCCCTCGTTTTTCGTCGGCTTTGCGAGTGTACAAATATGTTCACTCCGGGCCTGAAACTCCCCATAATTCAATTCGGACGATTGTACATCCGCTAAGAAAAGTCCGCAAAAGCATAAAAACAACATCAATGGAGAAGTCAACCTATAAGTAAAAACGAATGCAAATACGTTAGAAATTGTCCTACTAATGCACATGAAGGTACATACATGTCTGTAAAAAGTCATTATGTTTTTGTTTGGTTATCTTTTGGAAATTGTAGAAGTAAAACATTTTCCTTCTTCAGAAGTTCCAGCGAGACAGGCTAACGTTAGTTAGATAATTAATTTGATAGCTATCATACAGTAGGCGTATATTAATAATTATATATTTAAAATAAGTTAACATGCACTCATAATTAACTGTAGCGCATATAAAGCACCAACAAGCTACCGGTGGGTGCAAACACAATCATAGCGGGATGAACGAGTTACGAATTTCCGGCCAAGGGTGGTCCATTTAAAAATGGTTACATCCTCCCTCGCCCCTTGCCCTGCAAGTGTATACTCGTCAGACGTCATGATATGTCATCAGAAATGTTCACTTATTTTGAGGGCTGAGGGGATAGGGTGTGTCTTTTAAGTGTTTGGACCGTATCCCAGTGTATATAAGCCCACTAGGCTACAATGTGTCATTAAATGTCCTGAATAATACAAAGTGAAATACAGTTGGGTGTAAGCGTAACAGCCCAGGCTATCCAACACAATTTGTGCACAGCTTATGGTGTCCAATGAGACGCACAGAAAAATATGAAACCATTAACTCATTACCTTTACTCTTTCTCTGTAAAATATTCTATACTCTGATGCTTTCTCTGTTAAATCTTCTAACAATAGCAGATACTCAACATAAATGTAGGGGTATTGGATTGGATCCAACGTGGATCACAACTTCACTGGCGGAAAGCACTAGAAACCAACATATTCTGGATATTCTTCCCGCACTGGCTGCTTTTGCATCCATGATATAGGCCTATCACAACAGCTGTTTGTCACTTGACTGTCATTTAGACTTTCCCCCCTAGATAAGTTGATGATGGTCGACAATATTACGATGCCTAACTAAATAGCTCGATAACAAATGCACATCGAACAAGTAGCTCTATTAGCCGTTAATAGTGCACAATCTCACATACTCAATAATACTTATGTCCCACTGATGGCCCATAAAGGGGTGTTTTTAATGAATGTATTAGTAGGCTTAGGGATCACATTTCAAGTTATTCGCCTAACCCAATTTAATGTATTATGTCTAAAAGAAAGGTAAAGAATGCAGCACATTTTTATTTATTTATATAATATTCTGCCAATATGACCGAATTTACATAGGCCTATAATATTCTGCCACCAGCCAGCAGTCATTTACCAGAAAATTGCTCATTTGCGATGTTCCCCAGACAATCGCAAAGTCACCGACAAAAAGGAGTTGGGTTCTACGGCAGCCTTTGGGACACTACATGTCAATATGCTTCAGCGAGCTGTCTCTAAAAGAAGCCAAAATCAACGTACGGTATCCCTTCAATGGATTCTTTCGGCATAGATGAACCCACTCATTAAAACTCACCAGCTTATTCCACTACTTTAACCCTATCTGATCCTACCCCAGGCCAACGACACGATATGATGGGCACTACCACTCAATACAACCTGTAAATCTTCTGAAGTCAAATCTCGTACCCCCAAGGACTTCTCTGCAGCTGCCACCACAACATATATTTTCTGAGACTTTACAATCCATCTCTGCGGTAAAGTTGATCACCATTGCTAAGAAGCCAACCATATATCACTCATTGGTCTATCCCTCTTTTCTGGCACAGATCTACTGTTCACATGGATCCTCTGAGAATGCATGTCTCCACAAACAATAGTGGGACAGAAACGGCTAAAGATGTCATAATATCAAATAGAACTACAAATGCTAGATAGAACATAACACATCTATAATAGGTTTCTACTAGTACAAAACACATGTACAAATAAAAACTTAGGTGTTAGAATATGGATACCATACTCTCAGAAACAGAGCAATACAGCCAAAAAACGGCATACAAAAATAAAGAAATTGAAAACATATGCAATACAATATATACATGTGTTTTTTAAATTATTTTTATTTACCTTTATTTGATCAGGGAGTCAAACTGAGAACAAGGTCTATTTTACAGAAGAGCCCTGAATTACATAAATGACAGAAAATACACACATCAAAATATACATGTATAATGCAAGCAGAAAGAAAAACACGGTCATAAAAAAACAAACACATTCATGGTAATAAGGTCCTCATTCAGCTTTCTGAATTACACTAGCGGGGCCAGAACATTACATTTGAGTACATTTTGAAGATTGTTCCACAAATACAGTGCAAGAACTAAATTCTGATTTTACCAAAATAATTTTCAAAGTTAGCCATCCCCGAGACCGGGTGTGGTAACTTGTGTGTCTAAAGTTTAGTAATGATGTTAGGTAGAGTGGGACTTTTTGTAAAAATGCTTTATAAATGAAAACATAACAATGTATCAACCTACAGTACGTGACATCAGAGGGCCATCCAACTTTCTGGTAGATAATGCAATGATGAATACCACAACTGTCGCCCATAATAAAGCGCAGTGCGCTATGATAGATAGATCCTGGTTCTACATAGCTTTCTAAAAACAACTAGATACAGGTAAAGGTTATGGTAACCTGTCCGGGTAGTATCAGGACACACCAGTGGCGTCATGGATACAGGACACACTAATACCTGGGAGGGGGCTATGTTTGTGGTTAACATGCTGACAATAGGAATTTAAAACATTACCCTTATATCAAAATCCTAAATAAGTCATAATCGCTGTAGGGTTAATGAAGTATCGATTCAGAATAATTCTCTCTGGCAGAGTTTACGGTCGTTTTTCTCCATTTCTGCCCTTGCTGCCCATTGGCTGTGACTAAGGAGGAAGTACCACAATCTGCTTTGCCACTCCTGAAATTTTCCCCTGAAGCGTATTTCTGCCGCTGTCTGATGCTTCTTCCTTTTCAAATGTAAACAATAGGTGTATATTTTGAAGATCATTTGAAACAGCGTCTCACTGTTTCACGTTTATATACTTGAACAGATGAGTATGTGACTGAGAAACAAATCACACAGTTCAACATTTCTGACTGGGTGTGTGTAGGAATTACAAAACCGATCACAAAGCAGATCACTGAACATCTCTGAACAAGAACAACCTGTAGACTCGTGAGTCGATCTTTTTCTCTTTGATTATAGACCTCATTAAACTACAGACTTCACTTATCTAAGAATATGGTAGCTAAGTGAACATAGTTTGTTTTATAGACCTGCTTGTAAATATGAAGGGAGAGAATCCTTAGGGTCATTTTGAAAGGTCAAGTGAAATAATCAAAGGTTAAGTCTGATTAAGTGTTTTTACACATGACAAATACATTTGAAACAATTTTAGAAGAGATTGTCATCTACCTAAACCATATCACATTGCAGAACAAAGCGGAAGAGCAGGTTGGAACTGTATTAGTAAAGGGTAGAGATTTGAAGTTACTTGTTTAAAATACACCTCACCAACCATTGTAAAATGTCCATAAAATTGTGTTGTACTGAGACCAAAAGTGAACTATTGACAGACACAGACCTGAGGTGGGTGTGTATGGCATGAACGAGAGAGACTTGATAGTTGTCTTTCAGCTACAGGGTAAAAGCAAATTAACAAATAAAAGTCTATTTTATAGATAAAAGCAGACTTGTCCCTCTTGAATAAGTTAACTGACATCTCTTACCATGTTGCTTGGCCCTGTATCGTCCGCTTCCCCTTTGTTGTAACAGGATTTGGTTTACAGTTCTGGGCTGGCATACACTTTGTGCAGTTGTTGCATTTGCTATTTTCTCATACTTTCTTCCTGTACACAAAACAAGCTGTTAAGAAGTAAAACAAGCAGTTAACAAGTAAAACAAACTGTTAGTAAGTACAACAAGCTGTTAAGAAGTAAAACAAGCTGTTAAGAAGTCAAACAGACTGTTAAGAGGTAAAAACAACCTCTTTTGTGTACAGGAAGATTCAATTGACTTAAAATCATTCAAAAAGTTTTTTTTTTTTGCAGAATGCCCAAAATGGTTTCTGGAGTTGTACGCGTTGTCCTTTTCTCGATCCTTGGTATAGGAGGATTTCTGACGCTGTTTGTAATGTACTATCAAACAGCTCCATCTCAGATCTGCCCTCCCCAACCTGCTTTGCCACGTCATTACTCAAAGCCACCTGAGAACAGCTCCTTGTCTAAGAAGCAGCCAGAGCCAGACAAGCCCATCATGCTGTTGTGGTTCTGGCCTGAAAACCGCAGGTTTGATTTTAGAGATTGCACCACTTTCTTCAACATTGATGGCTGCCAACTGACAGATGACCGGTCTCTGTACAACAAGGCAGACGGGGTGCTCATCTTTCACAAATCCATCAAACATGATTTATCCAACTTGCCTCCATCACCTCGACCACCATTCCAGAAGTGGATCTGGTATCATGTGGAATCACCTACAAACACAATTAGAATACCTGGTCTAGAGAACCTTTTCAACTTGACCTTGAGTTATAGGGAAGATGCAGACATCCCTGTACGTTGGCGCTTAACTGCAAGGAAAGGCCAGGGTGAGGACTTTGTGCTGCCCAAGAAGGATAAATTAGTTTGCTGGATTGTGAGTAACAATAACCCTGCAACTGGAACAGCAGTAAGGGATAACTATTACAGAGAACTTGTCAAACATATTAAGGTGGATGTCTATGGAAAAGCCTTTGCAAGATTCTTGAGATATGAGGACTACTTCTCAACACTCTCCAGCTGTAAGTTCTACCTCTCCTTTGAGAACTCAGTCCACAGAGACTACATCACTGAGAAGCTTAACGGACCACTTGCAGCAGGAACTGTGCCAGTAGTTTTGGGCCCACCGAGACAGAACTATGAGGACTTTGTCCCGGGAGATTCCTTCATCCATGTTAATGACTTTCCCAATGCAAAAGCCCTGGCTGAATTCCTCCTGAAGTTGGACAAGGATGATGAGGCATATCTGCGCTACTTTCAGTGGCGTAGAAACTTATTTGCTCAGCAACATCTAATTCAACTGAGTCAAGAGTTCATCCAATCTATTTGTTATGCCTGTGACCATATAGGCAAACATAAGGAGTACAGGGTTGTTCACGATCTTTACAAATGGTATTTGGTTTAATTAGTCCCTTCTGATGAGCTATTACCATCACTGGTGTAGTCTCCCTCCCCAGATATGAATATGAACAGGTCATAAACCATGACTAACAATGTTTAGAATTACAGGAAATTAGCTGTAAAACTGCAAAGTTCTCACTCAGCCTTATGGCAAAGTGTGTAAAAAAGCACAAAATGTGCTTGAAAAATGTACAATTCTCTAGCATGAGATCACCTATTAAACTTCACATGTTTTTGCGAAACTGCGTTAGGCCACTGATTATCATCATATTGTCTGTATGCTCTTTTTCTTGAGGAAATCTATTTGTGGAATGTACAACTCTGCTGTACAGACCCAAGTGCATTCAGCCTCATTGCGATACATTGAGTTTCATTGTAGGTCTATTTGGCGGGGAAACAGTGAAGCCAGCTGTAGCCTATTGCCTGTTTCTGTTCATTAGTTTTTTCTAAAGTAAATTGAAAACAAAGCTGTGTCTATTTCTTGCTTTTCATTCAATCGTATGGCTGTTACTTAGGCTTTGGTCTAAAATAAATTCGTTTAGAAGGGCAGATTTGAAGGCTTCTATGTTGTATTACAGGCTAACGAGTTTGTGAAAATAAACCGTTCCTACGGAAATATTCGGACCTGGCAAAAGGCCGACATTTTTTTCGTTTCAATTAAAAAATGTATACTCACATGACAATAGAAATGGAAACATTGTGATTTTATAGACACAAATTATGAAAGCGATGGAGTCCATCGGTTACTGCGCTCTCACCATCATCAATATCATTATTTACACTTTTGAAATTCACCATTTTTTTAAATTTATAAATACACAAATGAAAACATTGCGGTATGTGTAGAGACAGTAAAATATTATATTTCTCAGACGTTATACGTGTGTCAAATCATTCCTGCACCAACATTGTTAGAGATGGGGGTGATTGAAGAGGAAGAGATGTACCAAATGCATAATGTGTGTAGGTTTGAGTGAGAGGCAAGAGAGAAAATAGAGAAGGGAGGTGGGAGGTGCCTGATGAATCAGGAATCAAGGGTTTTGCACCAAATATCAACATTTAAAGGTGTTTATATTCTGCTTGTATAGTTGCATCTGTGCCACGGACTTAGTCTGGCTTTAAATGTCTTCAAATTAACAATTGATATGTTGGATTCACGACTACATCTCAACGAAAAATGAAAGAATAGGGATAAATCAAATAAACTTCATTTCAAGTTTGATTTAGTTATATTATTTAACTTGATTTTCCTCTTCAATTGTTTATATTTGGTTGCATTGACAACCAATCACAATTCAATATAATTGTTTTAATACATAAATAGCCTATTAACTTGACCATGTGTTGGATTAACGTCTCCAATTGAACCAAAAATAAAAGTTAAAGAATGGGATTAAGCCAGTGGCTCAGATGGAACTATCCAAGCAGTAGATACTGTACATCTCCTTTAAAATGTTGATTTTTGTTTACGTTGTCAAGTAAACAAAATTCTATATTACTTTTGTAATCCAGTAAATAGCCTAAAGTTAAGGCTGTCTTACAAACTAATGTAACATTCAACCTTACAGTGAGGAAGACATCCATAGCCACATTGAGGTTTCCCGGAACTATACATTATAGAGTAATAACGCATACATCTGTTTTATAAATCAACACATTATCTGGCATTGTTTTTCCATTTAAACTTTTAAATGGTTGTCTTTTTGAGTGGGTGAATAAATCTTGTAATCTCATTGATCAACATCACTCTCAACCAAATATTACCCAATTATCCAGGTGGAAATGACGTGGTGTGCCCAGTGAGTAGAACCTGCAAGCATTGTGGATTTGTTTGCTAATCCTGCTCTTCATAGTTCAGTGAAAATTCCAATGTTTACAAATAACTTTCCTGACCTCATTCGACATGTAAACAAAGAGTTCCTAGTTTATATTATATTGTACGCTAATTAGTAATGAGTACCGATATATAAAATCGACTGTATATCGATATTAGTTCATTTTTTTCGATGGACCTAAAATGAGTAAAATGAGGCTCTATATCGTGTTATAAAATATGCGAATGCGTGAATGTTATATTTTCTGATAACTTCCATGTCTCCTTAAAGTCGAGACTGCTATGATTATCCATCATCTCTCTATGTGTAGGGTACAATATGCTGCTTCAGCATATGGCGCGTGGAGAGAGGAATTATTCTTTATTTTATTTTGTATTTTATTATTGGCTGTTGCGAAAGCAGCAGCTACTCTTCCTGGGGTCCACACAAAACATGAAACATGACAGAACTTTAATAGACAAGGTCAGCTCAAGGACAGAAATACATACATTTAAAAACGGAACTCATAGCCTTCACATTGTTTTACAATTTAATCTCCCGATCACAACTGGTCGCTATCAGAGTCCAAATAGGGCGGCACACAATTGGCCCAGCGTCGTCCGGGTTAGGGGAGGGTTTGGCCGGGTAGGCCATCATTGTAAAATATTAATTTGTTCTTAACGGACTTGTCTAGTTAAATAAAATGTTAAATTAACGTGAATAAAAAAAAAAAACATCAATACACACAGTGCATTGTGAAAGTATTCATACTCCTTGACTTTTCTCACATTTTGTTTTGTTACAGCCTAATTCTAAAATCGATTAAATACGTTTGTTTTCTTCATCAATCTACACACAATACCCAATAATGACAAAAGAAAAAACAGGTTTGAAGAAATCTTTGCAAATGCATTAAAAAAAGAAAGAAATTAAAACATTTACTAAATATTTAGACCCTTTGTACTTTGTTGAAGCACCTTAGGCAGGGATTACAGTCTCGATTATTTTTGGGTAGGATGCTACAAGCTTGGCACACCTGTATTTTGGTAGTTTCTCCCATTCTTCTCTGCAGAGCCTCTCAAGCTCTGTCAGGTTGTATGGGGAGCGTCGCTGCACAGCTATTTTCAGGTCTCTCCAGAGATGTTCGATTGGGTTCAAGTCCAGGCTCTGGCTGGGCCACTAAAGGACATTCAGAGACTTGTCCCAAAGTCACACCAGCATTGTCTTGGCTGTGTGCTTAGGGTCATTGTCCTATTGGAACATGAACCTTTGCCCCAGTCTGAGCTCTCTGGAGCAGGTTTTCATCATGGATCTGTCTCTACTTTGCTCTGTTCATCTTTCCCTCTATCCTGACTAGTCTCCCTTTCCCTGCTGCTGACAAACATCCCCACAGCATGATGCTGCCACCACCATGCTTCACCTTACGGATGGGTGCCAGGTTTCCTCCAGACGTTACACTTGGCATTCAGGCCAAAGAGTTCAATATTGGTATCATCAGACCAGAGAATCTTGTTTCTCATGGTCTGAGAGTCCTTTAGGTGCCTTTTGGCAAACTCCAAGCAGGCTGTCATGTGCCTTTTATTGAGGAGTGGCTTCCGCCTGGCCACTCTAACATAAAGGCCTAATTGGTGGAGTGCTGCAGAGATGGTTGTCCTTCTGGAAGGTTCTCATTTCGAATCTCATAGCAAAGGGTCTGAATACTTATGTAAATAAGTTATTATGCAAAATGTACACACAAAATATATGGGTCAAAAGGGGAGAGGCATTGTGCCATGAGGAATGACCTACCCAACCAGTCTGATCACAATGTGATGCTCATCAACTGCTGAATGCTCACAAGTAGGCAATTTACATTTTCTTTCAATCACTTTGTTGCAATGTTTCAAAACTGTAACCACATTTTCAATTCACTGAGTACAACAACAAAAATTCAGTCGCTTGTTCACTGCACCACTTCACTCTGGCAGAATGTATTTTTGAGCGATGTATCTTGCATTTTTTTGCTATTGTATTAACTGGTTGTTAAAACAACTAAATTGAGAAGATATCATTATGTTGTGTTTTGGTGATTAAATCGATGTTCTCATGGTACTTCACAGTACAGTATATTTTGGATCAATGGTTCTGTGGTGAAATATGTCTCCAAACAAAATGAATGCAAAATAAAAGGTTTTGAAAATAAGAATTGCTGTGTTACAAGTGTTACCAGTTCTTGAGTTTTGTACTAAGAATTTGGAAAATAGCACCAAAGCCATTGAAGAGAAAAAAAATGTAACTGAAACCACTGCCACAGAATGTTCCAAATGAGATATACAGTGGGACAAAAAAGTATTTAGTCAGCCACCAATTGTGCAAGTTCTCCCACTTAAAAAGATGAGAGGCCTGTAATTTATCATAGGTACACTTCAACTATGACAGACAAAATGAGAAAAAAAAAATACAGAAAATCACATTGTAGGATTTAATGAATTTATTTGCAAATTATGGTGGAAAATAAGTATCACAAAGTTTTAATTTATCAAATCCAGTCAGATGCACAGTATCTGAAGTACAGTGTGAAACTGGTCATATGATCTCCACACCTGGCCAAGAATGTGTTCTTGCCTGGAGCTGCAAAACTAGTCATACAAAGAGGTGTCAAGATCAGGTTTCTAGATCCCAGGCCAACACACTGACAAGGTTCTTTATCTCAAATATTATTGGGGGGTTTCATACAAGGATACTTTATGGACACACACAGGAATGAAAGGTGGTGGAATGGTAGTGGTTTTGAAACAGGGGAAAGAGGTAATGAATACACTGTACATATGATAGCACAAGAGCAGAACTACCATTAAGATAAGAGTGTATAACTAACTGTACATGCTACCTGTGCATATAACAACACAGGTACAAACAGAAGCAGCATACAATATGAATAGGCAATAGTTTCATTCCAAAACACTATATATCCATTTTTAGAAATGATGGTGAATCTGCTTGTATTGTTCAAAGAAATTATGAAAGCGATTGGTGTTATTTTTCACTGTCTAATCATGGCATGGGGTTGTTCAATGACAGACATGTATTTGTTTAAAATCTACTTGATGGTTTCATTTCAGAGAGACAAATAATCATGTTACTTTTGTTGCAAAATGCTATACAGTGGCTTGCGAAAGTCTTCACCCCACTTGGCATTTTTCCTATTTTGTTGCCTTACAAATAATTCCAGGTTATATCATTTGATTTACACAACATGCCTACCACTTTGAAGATGCACAATATTTTTATTGTGAAACAAACAAGAAATAAGACAAATAAAACAGAAAACTTGAGTGTACAACTATTCACCCACCAAAGTCAATACTTTGTAGAGACACCTTTTGCAGCAATTACAGCTGCATGTAACGGTTTTCTTGAGGTGAAGGAGAGGCGGACCAACACGCAGCGTGGTTTCTATTCATGGTTCTTTAATAAAGAAAACTATACATGAACAGACTAACAAAACAAATAACGTGAAAACCTAAAACAGCCCTATCTGGTGCAAACACAGAGACAGGAACAATCACCCACAAAACCCAACACCAAACAGGCTACCTAAATATGGTTCCCAATCAGAGACAATGACTAACACCTGCCTCTGATTGAGAACCATATCAGGCCAAACATAGAAATAGACAAACTAGACATGTAACATACAATGCCCACTCAGATCACACCCTGACCAAAAAAAACATAGGAACATACAAAGCAAACTATGGTCAGGGTGTGACACTGCAAGTCTCTTGGGGTATGTCTCTATAAGCTTGGCACATCTATCCACTGGGATTGTTGCCCATTCTTCAAGGCAAAACTGCTCCAGCTCCTTCAAGTTGGATGGGTTCCGCTGATGTACAAATACAAATATTACATTTCCACAAAGTTTGCTGCTTCAGTGTCTTTAGATATTTTTGTCAGATGTTACTATGGAATACTGAATTATAATTACAAGCATTTCATAAGTGTCAAAGGTTTTAATTGACAATTACATGAAGTTGATGCAAAGAGTCAATATTTGCAGTGTTGACCCTTTTTCAAGACCTCTGCAATCCGACCTGGCAAACTGTCAATTAACTTCTGGGCCACATCCTGACTGATGGCAGCCCATTCTTGCATAATCAATGCTTGGAGTTTGTCATAATCTGTGGGTTTTTGTTTGTCCCCCCACCTCTTGAAGATTGACCACAAGAACTGTCCCTGGATGGTTGGGAGAAGATGCTCTCGGAGGATGTGTTGGAACCATTCTTTATTCATGGCTGTGTTCTTAGGCAAAATTTTGAGTGAGCCCACTCCCTTGGCTGAGAAGCAACCCCACACATGAATGGTCTCAGGATGCTTTACTGCTGGCATGACACAGGACTGATGGTAGCGCTCACCTTGTCTTCTCTGGACAAGCTTTTTTCCAGATGCCCCAAACAATCGGAAAGGGATTCATCAGAGAAAATGACTTTACCCCAGTCCTCAGCAGTCCAATCCCTGTACCTTTTGCAGAATATCAGTCTGTCCCTGATGTTTTTCCTGGAAAGAAGAGGCTTCTTTGCTGCCCTTCTTGACACCAGGCCATCCTCCAAAAGTATTCGCCTCACTGTGCGTGCAGATGCACTCACACCTGCCTGCTGCCATTCCTGAGCAAGCTCTGTACTGGTGGGGCCCCGATCCTGCAGCTGAATCAACTTCAGGAGACAGTCCTGGCACTTGCTGGACTTTCTTGGGCACCCTGAAGCCTTCTTCACAACAATTGAACTGCTCTCCTTGAAGTTCTTGATGATCTGATAAATGGTTGATTTAGGGGCAATCTTACTGGCAGCAATATCCTTGCCTGTGAAGCCCTTTTTGTGCAAAGCAATGCTGACGGTACTTGTTTCTTTGCAGGTAACAATGGTCAACAGAGGAAGAACAATGAATCCAAGAACCACCCTCCTTTTGAAGCTTCCAGTCTGTTATTCAATCTCAATCAGCATGACAGAGTGATCTCTAGCCTTGTCCTCGTCAACACTCACACCTCTGTTAATGAGAGAATCACTGACATGATGTCAGCTGGTCCTTTTGTGGCAGGGCTAAAATAAGGTGGAAATGTTTTTCGGGGATTCAGTCCATTTGCATGGCAAAGAGGGACTTTGCAATTCATCTGATCACTCTTCATAACATTCTGGAGTATATGCAAATTGCCACCATTCAAACTGAGGCAGCAGACTTGGTGAAAATTAATATTTGAGTCATTCTCAAAACTTTTGGAAACAACTGTACAGGAACGTGTTTGCTTATTTCTTTCTTTAAGCAATGGATTTTTTTCTGGCTACTCTTCCATAAAGCCCAGCTCTGTGGAGTGTACGGCATAAAGTGGTCCTATGGATAGATACTCCAATCTCCTGTCACGCCCTGACCTTAGAGAGACGTTTTTTTTCTCTATTTAGATAGGTCAGGGTGTGATGTGGGGTGGGCATTCTGTTTTGTATTTCTGTGTGGTTGGCCAAGTGTGGTTCCCAATCAGAGGCAGCTGTCTATCGTTGTCTCTGATTGGGAATCATACTTAGGCAGCCTGTTTTTCCACCTTAGTTGTGGGTAGTTGACTTTGTTAGTGGCCTGTATAGCCCTAGTAAACTTCACATTCATTTTGTTGTTTCTTGTTTTTGTTCTTAATAAAGGATAATGTACACTCACCACGCTGCACCTTGGTCTGGTCATTTCCACCCTGATGATAATCTTGACAACTCCGCTGTGGAGCTTTGCAGCTCCTTCATGATTATCTTTGGTCTCTTTGTTGCCTCTCTAATTAATGCCCTCCTTGCCTGGTCTGTGAGTTTTGGTGTGCAGCTGTAACAGGATTCTTCTGTTGAAGGAGAGGCGGACCAAAACGCAGCGTGGTTATTGTGATACATCTTTAATAAAGATGAAAATAGAACAATATACAAAAAAAACAAGAAACCGTGAAAAACCAAAAACAGCCCTCTGCTTTAACAAAGACAGGAACAATCACCCACAAACCCCAACACCAAACAGGCTACCTAAATATGGTTCCCAATCAGAGACAATGACTAACACCTGCCTCTGAGAACCATATCAGGCCAAACACAGAAACAGACAAACTAGACACACAACATAGAATGCCCACTCAGATCACACCCTGACCAAACAAAACATAGAAACATACAAAGCAAACTATGGTCAGGGTGTGACAGCAGCAGGTTTGTTGTGGTGCCATATTCTTAAAAAAATTTAATAATGGATTTAACGGTGCTCTGTGGGATGTTCAAAGTTTTGGATATTTTTTTATAACCCAACCCGGATCTGTACTTCTCCACAACTTTGTCCTTGACTTGTTTGGAGAGCTCCTTGGTCTTCATGGTGTCCCTTGCTTAGTGGTGTTGCAGACTCTGGGGCCTTTCAGAACAGGAACTGAGATCATGTGACAGATCATGTGACACTTAGATTGCACACAGGTGGACTTCATTTAACTAATTATGTGACTTCTGAAGGTAATTGGTTGCACCAGATCTTACAGTGCCTTGCGAAAGTATTCGGCCCCCTTGAACTTTGCGACCTTTTGCCACATTTCAGGCTTCAAACATAAAGATATAAAACTATTTTTTTGTGAAGAATCAACAACAAGTGGGACACAATCATGAAGTGGAACGACATTTATTGGATATTTCAAACTTTTTTAACAAATCAAAAACTGAAAAATTGGGCGTGCAAAATTATTCAGCCCCTTAAGTTAATACTTTGTAGCGCCCGCCACCTTTTGCTGCGATTACAGCTGTAAGTCGCTTGGGGTATGTCTCTATCAGTTTTGCACATCGAGAGACTGACATTTTTTCCCATTCCTCCTTGCAAAACAGCTCGAGCTCAGTGAGGTTGGATGGAGAGCATTTGTGAACAGCAGTTTTCAGTTCTTTCCACAGATTCTCGATTGGATTCAGGTCTGGACTTTGACTTGGCCATTCTAACACCTGGATATGTTTATTTTTGAACCATTCCATTGTAGATTTTGCTTTATGTTTTGGATCATTGTCTTGTTGGAAGACAAATCTCCGTCCCAGTCTCAGGTCTTTTGCAGACTCCATCAGGGTTTCTTCCAGAATGGTCCTGTATTTGGCTCCATCCATCTTCCCATCAATTTTAACCATCTTCCCTGTCCCTGCTGAAGAAAAGCAGGCCCAAACCATGATGCTGCCACCACCATGTTTGACAGTGGGGATGATGTGTTCAGCTGTGTTGCTTTTACACCAAACATAACGTTTTGCATTGTTGCCAAAAAGTTCAATTTTGGTTTCATCTGACCAGAGCACCTTCTTCCACATGTTTGGTGTGTCTCCCAGGTGGCTTGTGGCAAACTTTAAACAACACTTTTTATGGATATCTTTAAGAAATGGCTTTCTTCTTGCCACTCTTCCATAAAGGCTAGATTTGCGCAATATACGACTGATTGTTGTCCTATGGACAGAGTCTCCCACCTCAGCTGTAGATCTCTGCAGTTCATTCAGAGTGATCATGGGCCTCTTGGCTGCATCTCTGATCAGTCTTCTCCTTGTATGAGCTGAAAGTTTAGAGGGACGGCCAGGTCTTGGTAGATTTGCAGTGGTCTGATACTCCTTCCATTTCAATATTATCGCTTGCACAGTGCTCCTTGGGATGTTTAAAGCTTGGGAAATATTTTTGTATCCAAATCCGGCTTTAAACTTCTTCACAACAGTATCTCGGACCTGCCTGGTGTGTTCCTTGTTCTTCATGATGCTCTCTGCGCTTTTAACGGACCTCTGAGACTATCACAGTGCAGGTGCATTTATACGGAGACTTGATTACACACAGGTGGATTGTATTTATCATCATTAGTCATTTAGGTCAACATTGGATCATTCAGTGATCCTCACTGAACTTCTGGAGAGAGTTTGCTGCACTGAAAGTAAAGGGGCTGAATAATTTTGCACGCCCAATGTTTCAGTTTTTGATTTGTTAAAAAAGTTTGAAATATCCAATAAATGTCGTTCCACTTCATGATTGTGTCCCACTTGTTGTTGATTCTTCACAAAAAAATACAGTTTTATATCTTTATGTTTGAAGCCTGAAATGTGGCAAAAGGTCGCAAAGTTCAAGGGGGCTTTCGCAAGACAAGGCACTGCATTTAGGAGCTTCATAGCAAAGGGGGGTGAATACATAGCATGCACCACTTTTCTGTTTTTAATTATTTTTTTAAACAAGTTATTTTTTTTAATTTCACTTTACCAGTTTGGACTATTTTGTGTATGTCCATTACATGAAATCCAAATAAAAATCAATTTAAATTACAGGTTGTAATGCAACAAAATAGATAAAATGCCAAGGGGGATGAATACTTTTGCAAGGCACTGTATATCCGCCTCACTCTCAGAGAAATAAGCACTACTGCTAGGTTTTACAGTCAAATATAACAAATAACTGCATTTTTAATAAAGAACTGTACAAATTATACATCTGTGACATCAATATTTATGTTTAAAAATAATAATTCAGTTCAGTAATATCAGATCCACTGCCTAAATTAGGTTTTTCTCCCCAGTCGGATAAACACTCTAAACAGTCTACCCAACTACTCCGAGGCATCCACATGGCCCAAAACCACACAGTTGCAATATTTTGTATCAAGTTCCAATGATAAAACTGGGGGGACAAAAATGCAATTTCTGAATTTGGGGGTGACATGTGAAAGTGAAAGTGAAAGTTGTGCCCCTGATGAGATCTGTATGTAAAACATTTATATTTGACATTTTTGTCATTTGGCTGATGCACTTATCCAGAGTGACTTACAGGTGAGACAACTACATATCACAGTCAAATATACAGGATACAAACATTCCATTCAAGATAAACAATGGATAGGCGTTTAGCAAAAAAACACTTTCATACAAACCTAAAATCTATGAATGAAACATCTGTGAAATATTTTACACACACATGAAGGTACCTATAAGCAATAATTTGGTGGATAAATTGGTGGATATAGCGTTGAACTATGAAGACCAATGTACAACTAACTGTACACACACACACACACACACACAGAGGTTGACATGGGAACAGAACTCCCCTGGAAAGTAGGAATGGGAGTCATGTTCTAATCTAGAGTCAAGTTCTGGTCAGGACGGTACAGGATCGAGAGTCCCGGTGGGGGGAGTATGTGTGAAGCGTTTCATTAAAAAATAATAATAGTTTACTTAATACAAATCTATTAAAAAAATAAATGCTAATTCCCCCTCTCACCCTTCCGTCGACCCCGCAGTCACTACTTTACTTCGGATGCCAATTTTGAAGCCTTCAGGAGAGGAATTGAGATCCTCCGAATCCGGGTAAGCAGGGCTGCCTTGAATGCCAACATCTGGTAATGTGGTTATTATCAGCCTTGTGCGCAGAGCAGGCAACAGAAGAGCAGCCAAGCCGAGCAGTTGCTATGGCTACTCACAAAGAGCGGGCGACAGACAGAGACTAGTGGCGAACGAGGAAGTTATTTCGGATTTCTGCGTGTAATAATTAGCATTATAATTTTGGATATCATTACAGTTTAAATGACGTTCTTTTCATCATCGCTATGCGAACAAGGCTGATTTCTGCAACAATTCTTCTGTTTAAACAAGTTTTGTTTAGCTAATCAAATTAAAACGATAATTCTCACTACTTTTTTGTCCCTTGTTAACATTGCAACATTAAATTAATGTCTTAAACGTTGCTAAATTTCGGAAATGGCAAAAAAAAAAACATAGAATCTGCTTGACACATTAAAGTACAGATCACGAAGTCAGCTAATTTCCACTCCATTCATAAATCCGTTTGATTCATACACACACTGGTTTGTCTGGCTTTGATGTTTTTGTTTTAACCTGCTCTTCCCTTGTCTACACTTAAATAATATCATTTCAGTAGTCCTCATTTTTTCTATCTCGCATAGCTCATTGGTACACCCTTGTGGTTGAATATTTTTGTATCTATTGTTGGTCCTCGGATACAACAATGAATAATGTGGAACAAATAAATACCACCAAAGGATAACTTACAATAATGAACACCTTGTGAAACAGCTGTGAAAACCAACCGATCAATATTTAAGATGAGTACATACACTTTGATCGTTTTTTGGTACAGTTCTGTCATTCATTTATTTTTACAGATGATTTTTTGTGCACTCACATGGCAATCAGACTGAAATACTTAATTCTGGTGTGTGGAATAAAGAGGTGGGTGCTGTGTGGTTGGGAGGTTCTGCCTGTCACTTGTTCTCAACAGACAGTCTCGGAATGGGGGACTTGAAGAGGGAGACTGCGAAGTCCAGGCACTGCTACTCTCTTTGTTCTGAGTGTTTGCAGTGCTAGTGTTTTTAGTTCATCTGTGTATCTCACATATTATATGCCCAGTATGATATGGCCAGCAAACTTTATTAGCAGATATTGACAACATGACAATAACAGTAGCTGTAGATGATGTAAGGAGATGGAGGAGGGGATGGGATGAGTGGGCAGATTGTTGGCCAATCCGAAGTCACTAGATGCAGAATTCTGTCTGGAGGGAGAGGAGAGAAAGGATGAGGAGAGAGGAAAGAGGCAGAATCAAGAGATGCTTGATCAGGTGCTGCGTCTAGTTCTTCCTGTCATTTCTTCCTGTCATTTGTCATCGACTGGCAACCAGTCTCAGTCAGGGGTTCAATAACATGGGCCCTAATCTAGATTTCACATGACGGGGAACAGCCATGGGTGCGCCTGGGAGGGCATGGGCCACCCACTTGGGAGCCAGGCCCAGCCAATCAAAATGAGATTTCCCCCACACAATGGCTTTATTATAGACATAAATACTCCTCAGTTTCATCAGGTGTCCGGGTGACTGGTCTCAGATGATCCCACAGGTGAAATGCCAGATGAGGAGGTCCTGGTCTGGCGTGGTTACACGTGGTCTGCGGTTGAGAAGCTGGTTGGACATACTGCTAAATTCTCTAAAAGAACGCGGCTTATGGTAGAGAAATTAACATTCAATTCTCCTGCAACAGCTCCGGTGGACATTCCAGCAGTAAGCATGCCATTTGCACGTTCCCTCAAAACTTGAGACATCTGTGGTATTGTGTTGTCCCCAGCACAAGGTGCACCTGTGTAATGATCATGCTGTTTAATCAGCTTCTGATATGCCACACCTGTCTGGTGGATGGACTATCTTGGCAAATTAAAAATGTTCACTAACAGGGATGTAAACAAATTTGAGATAATTTGAGAAAAATAATTATTTTGTGCGTATGGAAAAATTTTGGGATTTCTTTTATTTCAGCTCATGAAACATCACTTTACATGTTGCATTTATATTTTTGTTCAGTATACATAAAGCCATATATATTATATCCTATAATGCTCTATTGCAGGGAGATTATAAGAATTGTTTGTTTCACTGTAATATCTGTGTTTTGCATGTACATTGGGCTTGAGATAGTTAAAGATATTAAATAATTTAAGATAGAAAAGTGTGTATGTATTAGTAGAGGTCTGTTCTAACTGTTCTTTGTGGGTAGTATGACCCCATGATGCCTGGCAGCTCAGCCAAGACCTGACATAAATTAACTGGTTCCTCTTAGCTTAACTGGAGACAGAGCGAGGTGTTATATCCTGCACACCAATGATAAAGCTGTTGTCCTGTTTGGAGCCTGTTTCTGGCCGAAAGATTCACATATGTGTGTGTGTGTGTGTGTGTGTGTGTGTGTGTGTGTGTGTGTGTGTGTGCGTGTGTGCGTGCGTGTGTGTGTGTGTGTGTGTGTGTGTAGGTGTGTGTAGGGGTAGGACGTACATCATCTGGGCCGACAGTCAAAGGCGCTTGCATGCCCAACTTCGGGGAACCATTGAGCTACTGTTAGAGGAAGTATGTCTGGAGTGACTTCCTGTCACATTGGCACCTGTCATCCTCACTCAGTTGCGCCTGAATGCGACAACCTTTTCATTATAGCCTGTACCCCGTAACCCAGTTTCGTCTCTCCCCACACACATACATAAACATAAGATCACGTGTTTGGCAGATGCTTGCATAAGATAGCTTGACTATATAAGGCTTCCGTACTCTTTGTGTGCGGGCTCTCACTTCATTCACTGTGCGTTGTGTTACCAGCTTCCTTATTGCAATAAGCTTTTAATAAAATTAATGCCTTGATTGTTTATTGACTTTGCCTCTCCTCATTATTAATTAAAAGTAGAATTCCCACCACATTCCAGTTTAGATTATTGAGATAGTCTCAGTATTCAAAATGCCCATTCTGAATGCAGTTTGCGGGTGATTAACAATTCCACTTGTTGGATATCCTAACTCTGGCTGGATTCCAATGGGAATTGCATATCACTTTGCAAGCCAGCATAATGTGACTTGCCCAGGAGTTTTCTCACCACTGTGTTAGGGTAATAGGGTAGGGTATAACTAGGCCCTCAAAGAAAGGCCATATGATATATGTAATGTAAATAATTACATTTTAAAGGCTAATATAGCTGGTGGGTTCTACCCGTTCTAGGAAGAACCCCCCAAAGATGAAAGGGTTCTCGGTAGAATGCTTCATAGACGGTTCTAGTAAGAACCTTTAGATGATAAAATGGTTCTTAGTAGAACCCTTTATAGAGGGTTCTAGAAGGAAACCTTCATAGAGGGTTATAGGTAGAACGATATAGAGGGGGTTCTTTGAACACATCTGGATTTGAGCTTTCATTTGATACATTTTAGGTAAAAAGCTTCTAGTGTTAAAGTGCAGAAAACCCAGACTTTTACGAGAGCAGAAATTAGTGAAACAGATATCAGAGCACAAATCAGAATTGGGGCTAGCAACAGTAGATGGGTCAGGGTGTACATGCACATTTCCAGATATAATCAGCAGTAATACAATCAGGGCACAGCAGAGGACAGGGAGAGCTCTGCAGTGTTGATTTATAATAGGCGGTGTCAGAGGAAAGCCCATAAAATTGTCAGAGACTCCAGTCACCCAAGTTATACACTATTTTCTCTGCTACCGCACGGAAAGCAGTACCGGAGTGCCAAGTCTAGGACCAAAAGGCTCCTAAACAGCTTCTACCCTCAAGCCATTAGACTGCTGAACAATTCATAAAAATCGCCACCGGACAATTTACATTGACCCCCCCCCCCCTCACCCACTCTTGTACACTGCTGCTACTCGCTGTTTGTTTGTTACTTGTGCATAGTCACTTCGCCCGCACCTACATGTACAGATTACCTCAACTAGCCTTTACCCCTGTACACTGACTCGGTACCGGTGCCCCCTGTATATAGTCTCGTTATTGTTATTCTTATTGTGTTACTTTTTATTATTACTTTTTATTTTAGTCTACTTGGTAAATATTTTCTTCTTCTTGAACTGCACTGTTGGTTAAGGGCTTGTAAGTAAGCATTTCATGGTAAGGTCTACACTTGTTGTATTCGGCGCATGTGGCAAATAAAGTTTGATTTGATTTTGATTTGATAACATTGGAATGTGCATCAAGATCACATTGTACAGTAATTTCATCAGGTAACATGAATACAAAGCCGGCGAGAGGTGGTTAGAATAGGATGGGAAGCCAAGAGTCCGTCAGCCACTCCCCCAGTACACTCTCTCTCTCCCTCTCCCTCTCTGTGTGTGATTGTGTGGTTGGAGACAGGTGTGCTGGAGTCAAAACAGATCCCCACCAGCTGCAACCCATTCCATAATCAAGACCTCTACAAATACTCAATCCTGCCACTTCCACTAGGCCAGAACGTAATCTCTGCTCAGTCAGTTTATGATTCTAGCTATGTATGATTATTCAAGATCCTGTTACCCTGCTGTGTCTGTTTCCCTGCCTGATGCTGTTTATCCTCTCACTGCAGTTTTGCCGCTCTGACTCTGGATCCTGTCTCCTGTTCCACATCTCACCACCCTGCTACCCTTTTCTGGATTCACCACACACTCAATTGAATTCCCCTCCTGACCTGTTTACCCTGTTCCAACCTCAGCCTCCATATCTAGTTTCTTACAACTCGTCCGAGCTTCCCCGGATCTGCACTCCATATCTCCCTGTGTCACAATAAATACCTTGGTTCATTCATCCCTGTTTCCTCGTCTGAGTCTGCTCTTGGGTTCCCCTGTGCCGCTCCGCCTAATAGACAGCCCATTTGAAGTTTGCCAAAAGGAACCTAAAAGACTCTCAGACCATGAGAAACAAGACTCTCTGGTCTGATGAAACCAAGATTGAACTCATTGACCTGAATGCCAAGCGTCACGTCTGGAAGAAACCTGGCACCATCCGTACAGTGAAGCATGGTAGTGGCAGCATCATGCTGTGGGGATGTTTTTCAGCAGCAGGTACTGGGAGACTGGTCCGGATCGAGGGAAAGATGAACGGAGCAAAGTACTTAGAGATCGTTGATGAAAACCTGCTCCAGAGCACTCAGGACCTCAGACTGGTGTGAAGGTTCACCTTCCAACAGGACAATGACCCTGAGCACACCACCAAGACAATGCAGCATTGGCTTTTGGACAAGTCTCAATGTCCTTGAGTGGCCCAGCCTGAGCCCGGACTTGAACCCGATCGAACATCTCTGGAGAGACCTGAAAATAGCTGTGCAGCAACGATCCCCATTCAACCTGACAGAGCTTGAGGGGATTTGCGGAGAAGAATGAGATAAACTCCCCAAATACAGCTGTGCCAAGCTTGTAGCGTCATACCCAAGAGGACTTGAGGCTGTAATTGCTTCCAAAGATGGATCAACAAAGTACTGAGTAAATGGTCTGAATACTTATGTGAATGTGATATTTCAGGGGGCTGGGGGATTTATTAATTTACAACAAATTCTACATACCTGTTTTTGCTTTGTCATTATGGGGTATTGTGTGTAGAGTGATGAAGAAAAAAACGAATAATATAATACAGTTTAGAATATAGCTGTAATGTAACAAAATGTGGAAAAAGTCAAGGGGTCTGAATACTTTCAGATTTAACTCTACACCATGATGCAACAATATCTTTTTACAATAGTCTACTGCTTTACAATACCTTTTTACTGTAGTCTACTGCTTTACAAATCAAATCAAATGTATTCACATAGCCCTTCGTACATCAGCTGATATCTCAAAGTGCTGTACAGATACCCAGCCTAAAATCCCAAACAGGAAGCAATGCAGGTGTAGAAGTACGGTGGCTAGGAAAAACTCCCTAGAAATTGCCAAAACCTAGGAAGAAACCTAGAGAGGAACCAGGCTATAAGGGGTGGCCAGTCGGGTGGAGATTATAACAGAACATGGCCAAGATGTTCAAATGTTCATAAATGACCAGCATGGTCAAATAATAATAACTGTAGTTGTCGAGGGTGCAGCAAGTCAGCACCTCAGGAGTAAATGTCAGTTGGCTTTTCATAGCGGATCATTAAGAGTATCTCTACCACTCCTGCTGTCTCTAGAGAGTTGAAAACAGCAGGTCTGGGACAGGTAGCACGTCCGGTGAACAGGTCAGGATTCCATAGCCGCAGGCAGAACAGTTGAAACTGGAGCAGCAGCACGGCCAGGTGGACTGGGGACAGCAAGGAGTCATCATGCCAGGTAGACCTGAGGCATGGTCCTAGGCCTCAGGTCCTCCGAGAGAAAGAGAGAATTAGAGAGAGCATACTTAAATTCACACAGGACACCGGATAAGACATGAGAAGTACTCCAGATAAAACAAACTGGCCCTAGCCCCCCGACACATAAACTACTTCAGCATAAATACTGGAGGCTGAGACAGGAGGGGTCAGGAGACACTGTTGCCCCATCCGATGATACCCCCGGACAGGGCCAAACAGGAAGGATATAACAATACCTTTTTACTGTAGTCTACTGCTTTACAATACATTCTACCCCTATATCTGACAATTTAATCTACACATGCTCTGTATAGATGATACCACAACTGTACGACTGACATTTTTACCACATTCCCCAAACTTACAGTGCCTTGCGAAAGTATTCGGCCCCCTTGAACTTTGCGACCTTTTGCCACATTTCAGGCTTCAAACATAAAGATATAAAACTGTATTTTTTTGTGAAGAATCAACAACAAGTGGGACACAATCATGAAGTGGAACGACATTTATTGGAAATTTCAAACTTTTTTAACAAATCAAAAACTGAAAAATTGGGCGTGCAAAATTATTCAGCCCCCTTAAGTTAATACTTTGTAGCGCCACCTTTTGCTGCGATTACAGCTGTAAGTCGCTTGGGGTATGTCTCTATCAGTTTTGCACACCGAGAGACTGACATTTTTTCCCATTCCTCCTTGCAAAACAGCTCGAGCTCAGTGAGGTTGGATGGAAAGCATTTGTGAACAGCAGTTTTCAGTTTTTCCACAGATTCTCGATTGGATTCAGGTCTGGACTTTGACTTGGCCATTCTAACACCTGGATATGTTTATTTTTGAAGCTTTCCATTGTAGATTTTGCTTTATGTTTTGGATCATTGTCTTGTTGGAAGACAAATCTCCGTCCCAGTCTCAGGTCTTTTGCAGACTCCATCAGGTTTTCTTCCAGAATGGTCCTGTATTTGGCTCCATCCATCTTCCCATCAATTTTAACCATCTTCCCTGTCCCTGCTGAAGAAAAGCAGGCCCAAACCATGATGCTGCCACCACCATGTTTGACAGTGGGGATGGTGTGTTCAGCTGTGTTGCTTTTACGCCAAACATAACATTTTGCATTGTTGCCAAAAAGTTAAATTTTGGTTTCATCTGACCAGAGCACCTTCTTCCACATGTTTGGTGTGTCTCCCAGGTGGCTTGTGGCAAACTTTAAACAACACTTTTTATGGATATCTTTAAGAAATGGCTTTCTTCTTGCCACTCTTCCATAAAGGCCAGATTTGTGCAATATACGACTGATTGTTGTCCTATGGACAGAGTCTCCCACCTCAGCTGTAGATCTCTGCAGTTCATCCAGAGTGATCATGGGCCTCTTGGCTGCATCTCTGATCAGTCTTCTCCTTGTATGAGCTGAAAGTTTAGAGGGACGGCCAGGTCTTGGTAGATTTGCAGTGGTCTGATACTCCTTCCATTTCAATATTATCGCTTGCACAGTGCTCCTTGGGATGTTTAAAGCTTGGGAAATCTTTTTGTATCCAAATCCGGCTTTAAACTTCTTCACAACAGTATCTCGGACCTGCCTGGTGTGTTCCTTGTTCTTCATGATGCTCTCTGCGCTTTTAACGGACCTCTGAGACTATCACAGTGCAGGTGCATTTATACGGAGACTTGATTACACACAGGTGGATTGTATTTATCATCATTAGTCATTTAGGTCAACATTGGATCATTCAGAGATCCTCACTGAACTTCTGGAGAGAGTTTGCTGCACTGAAAGTAAAGGGACTGAATAATTTTGCACACCCAATTTTTCAGTTTTTGATTTGTTAAAAAAGTTTGAAATATCCAATAAATGTCGTTCCACTTCATGATTGTGTCCCACTTGTTGTTGATTCTTCACAAAAAAATACAGTTTTATATCTTTATGTTTGAAGCCTGAAATGTGGCAAAAGGTCGCAAAGTTCAAGGGGGCCGAATACTTTTGCAAGGCACTGTACATGTGATACAAACAAATGATTAGCACTTCAAAAAGAACCGTTTAGAAAATTGTATAAATGAGCAATATCACCTGAGGGGTGTGGTATATGGCCAATATAACCCTTAGCCATGGTATATTGGCCATATACAGTATAACAAACCCCTGAGGTTCCCTATTGTTATTATAAACTGGTTACCAACATAATTAGAGCAGTAAAAATGTTTTGTCATACCCGCGGTATACCACGGCTTCAGCCAATCAGCATTCGCACCACCCAGTTTATATTGTATTTCTTGCTAGTGGATTAAACGTTAGGCTCCCCGTTGAGTGATTTTACATATCATTATCTAATATATTACTGACTAAACTAAACATTCTAACGATAAACTTAAAAGGTGGGGTGTGTTCGACTCCAATGAATGCACAATTAAAGGTTATGACATTACAAGAAGTGTTATCCGTTTAGAGTTTTGTACTTAAAGTTTTGCAGAAATGCCACTCGCAGTATGCATAATCCTGCCCTTGGTTTGTTTATTCTGATATATTACCTGTATTGTCTGCATTTCTGCCTCCTCTGGTTTATATTTAATATGCGAGCACTGCACTAATTCCTATACAGCTGTTCCGTATTATCTCTGTATGTAACCTTGTCAAGGTATTAGGTTATTACAGCCTTATTATTATGTTCCTTTATTTGTGTATATTACAGAGCTTTATGCCACTTATTGGCACTTTATTGGTATACCTTCATGTGGCCTGTTTATGTCTAAAATGGCGGTTACCAATTACTGGACAGCAAGGTGTATTTCTGTTTCTTTGAGGGAGTTGTGCTTAGTGGCCTTTTTAGAAGTAGATACTGACATCTAGCGGCAGAGCTGTATTACTGTTAACTATTTCATGGCTACTACGTATATTCCTTGTATTCATCATTCTGTAATTCTCTCTTTACATTTCAGAGAACACATGCTTACTGTACAACACATCCATGATTGATAAATAACTGAAGGTTGAATGGATCTGTTGGGCAACCTTTCCTTCTAACAGAGGAAGCACACTGACTGTAGTATGTACCCCAGTCAAGCCAGTTACGCATCTAGTGTTCCACAGTAACCCTTGTGGCACTTTTTCCTCCGTGTTTCTTCAGATAAAACAAAGAAAAAGATTTGATGTGTAGGTGATTAATCACTGACCAATTAGATATGATAAACACTCATTTCACGTAAACAAACACTTGTTGGAAGTTGTTACAGTGGTCTCACTGATAAGTAAACACAGATCAGATTATAATTCAAATATGGATGATGCTGATTTGGAGGATAATAACACGTGTATTGATCAGGCCTCAAAATGATTCAACAAAGTGATCTGGGTAGGTTTTTCAGGTCCCATCGCCAATAGAAAAAACAATAGGGGCCCACAAATACAGAGGACTACCATACAGTACCTTTCCTGGTGGATATTTGGATAGACGAACAGCACTCAGCCTACATTTCCCATGTCCCCGCAAGTCTGTATGAGAGACTGTATTTTCTGACCATAATGAGTGTACTGTCAGTGCTTATTATCAGAATCATTATCATTATTTTAACATCAGCAATCCAGAAACAAATATTGTGTGAGCGCTGGCCTCTGGCCAACTACTGCCAGGAGAAACTATCATCATTGTAATGTTGGCCTAATATGGGTGTGATATTGATGAGGCCTATTCAAACCCACAAATCATGTTTAAGAAAATGTCACACTGTATTGACTAGAACCCAAAAAATAAAAGTAATAATAATAATTGATCATATTACTCCAGTGCTAGCCTCTCTACACTGGCTTCCTGTTAAGGCTAGGGCTGATTTCAAGGTTTTACTGCTAACCTACAAAGCATTACATGGGCTTGCTCCTACCTATCTTTCCGATTTGGTCCTGTCCTGCATACCTACACGTACGCTACGGTCACAAGACACAGGCCTCCTTATTGTCCCTAAAATTTCTAAGCAAACAGCTGGAGGCAGGGCTTCCTCCTATAGAGCTAAATTTATCCAATAGTCTGCCTATCCATGTGTCAGACGGAGAATCGGTCTCGACCTTTAAGTCTTTATTGAAGACTCATCTCTTCAGTAGGTCCTATGATTGTGTAGCCTGGCCCAGGGGTGTGAAGGTGAACAGAAAGGCACTGGAGCAACTAACCGCCCTTGCTATCTCTGACTGGCCGGTTCCCCTCTCTCCACTGGGATTCTCTGCCTCTAACCCTATTACAGGGGCTGAGTCACTGGCTTATTGGTGCTCTTCCATACCGTCCCTTTGGCGTCATTTGAGTGGGTTGAGTCACTGATGTGATCTTCCTGTCGGTGTTGGCACCCCCCTTGGGTTTGTGCTGTGGGGGAGATCTTCGTGGGCTATACTCAGCCTTGTCTCAGGGTAGTATGTTGGTGGTTTGAAGATATCCCTCTAGTGGTGTGGGGGCTGTGCTTTGGCAAAGTGGGTGGGGTTATATCCTGCCTGATTGGCCCTGTCCGGTGGTATCGTCAGACGGGGCCACAGTGTGTCCTGACCCCTCCTGTCTCAGCCTCCAGTATTTATGCTGCAATAGTTTACGTGTTGGGGAGCTAGGGTCAGTCTATTATATCTGGAGTTTCCTGTCTTATCTGGTGTCCTGTGTGAATTGAAGTACAGTGCCTTGCGAAAGTATTCGGCCCCCTTGAACTTTGAGACCTTTTGCCACATTTCAGGCTTCAAACATAAAGATATAAAACTGTATTTTTTTGTGAAGAATCAACAACAAGTGGGACACAATCATGAAGTGGAACAACATTTATTGGATATTTCAAACTTTTTTAACAAATCAAAAACTGAAAAATTGGGCGTGCAAAATTATTCAGCCTATTTACTTTCAGTGCAGCAAACTCTCTCCAGAAGTTCAGTGAGGATCTCTGAATGATCCAATGTTGACCTAAATGACTAATGATGATAAATACAATCCACCTGTGTGTAATCAAGTCTCTGTATAAATGCACCTGCACTGTGATAGTCTCAGAGGTCCGTTAAAAGCGCAGAGAGCATCATGAAGAACAAGGAACACACCAGGCAGGTCCGAGATACTGTTGTGAAGAAGTTTAAAGCCGGATTTGGATACAAAAAGATTTCCCAAGCTTTAAACATCCCAAGGAGCACTGTGCAAGCGATAATATTGAAATGGAAGGAGTATCAGACCACTGCAAATCTACCAAGACCTGGCCGTCCCTCTAAACTTTCAGCTCATACAAGGAGAAGACTGATCAGAGATGCAGCCAAGAGGCCCATGATCACTCTGGATGAACTGCAGAGATCTACAGCTGAGGTGGGAGACTCTGTCCATAGGACAACAATCAGTCGTATATTGCACAAATCTGGCCTTTATGGAAGAGTGGCAAGAAGAAAGCCATTTCTTAAAGATATCCATAAAAAGTGTTGTTTAAAGTTTGCCACAAGCCACCTGGGAGACACACCAAACATGTGGAAGAAGGTGCTCTGGTCAGATGAAACCAAAATTGAACTTTTTGGCAACAATGCAAAACGTTATGTTTGGCGTAAAAGCAACACAGCTGAACACACCATCCCCACTGTCAAACATGGTGGTGGCAGCATCATGGTTTGGGCCTGCTTTTCTTCAGCGGGGACAGGGAAGATGGTTAAAATTGATGGGAAGATGAATGGAGCCAAATACAGGACCATTCTGGAAGAAAACCTGATGGAGTCTGCAAAAGACCTGAGACTGGGACGGAGATTTGTCTTCCAACAAGACAATGATCCAAAACATAAAGCAAAGTCTACAATGGAATGATTCAAAAATAAACATATCCAGGTGTTAGAATGGCCAAGTCAAAGTCCAGACCTGAATCCAATCGAGAATCTGTGGAAAGAACTGAAAACTGCTGTTCACAAATGCTCTCCATCCAACCTCACTGAGCTCGAGCTGTTTTGCAAGGAGGAATGGGAAAAAATGTCAGTCTCTCGATGTGCAAAACTGATAGAGACATACCCCAAGCGACTTACAGCTGTAATCGCAGCAAAAGGTGGCGCTACAAAGTATTAACTTAAGGGGGCTGAATAATTTTGCACGCTCAATTTTTCAGTTTTTGATTTGTTAAAAAAGTTTGAAATATCCAATAAATGTCGTTCCACTTCATGATTGTGTCCCACTTGTTGTTGATTCTTCACAAAAAAAATACAGTTTTATATCTTTATTTTTGAAGCCTGAAATGTGGCAAAAGGTCGCAAAGTTCAAGGGGGCCGAATACTTTCGCAAGGCACTGTATGCTCCCTCTAATTCTCTCTCCTTCCTCCCCTCCTGGAGGACCTGAGCCCTTGGACCATGCCTCAGAACTACCTGGCCTGATGACTCCTTGCTGTCCCCAGTGCAACTGCTCGTGCTGCTGCTCCAGTTTCAACTGTTCTGCCTGCGGCTATGGAAACCCGATTTGTTCACCTGACGTGCTACCATGTCCCGGACCTGCTGTTTCGACTCTCTCTCTACCGCACCTGTTGTCTCTAACTCTGAATGATCGGCTATGAAAAACCAACTGACATTTACTCCTGTTGCACCTTCTACAACCACTGATTATTATTATTTGACCCTGCTGGTCATTTATGAACGTTTGACCATCTTGGCCATGTACTGTTATAATCTTTATCTGGCACAGACAGAAGAGGACTGGCCACCTCTCGGAGCCTGGTTCCTCTCTAGGTTTCTTCCTAGGTTCCTGCCTTTCTAGGAAGTTTTTCCAAGTCACTGTGCTTGTACATCTGCATTGCTTGCTGTTTGGGGTTTTATGCTGTGTTTCAATATAGCACTTTGTGACATTGGCTGATGTAAAAAGGGCTTTATAAATACATTGGATTGACTATATAAGGGTATATAAGGGTATTATACCAGGCTTTTATTAGTTTCTTAGCCAATTGTAACACACGCCAATATGACTTGTAATAATATATGTTTAATTAAATAGGACTTATAAAGCTTATACAGGGCATTTAAACAGTCCTTATGAAGCTTATACAGGGCATTTAAACAGTCCTTATGAAGCTTATACAGGGCATTTAAACAGTCCTTATGAAGCTTATACAGGGCATTTAAACAGTCCTTATGAAGCGTATACAGGGCATTTAAACAGTCCTTATGAAGCTTATACAGGGCATTTAAACAGTCCTTATGAAGCTTATACAGGGCATTTAAACAGTCCTTATGAAGCTTATACAGGGCATTTAAACAGTCCTTATGAAGCTTATACAGGGCATTTAAACAGTCCTTATGAAGCTTATACAGGGCATTTAAACAGTCCTTATGAAGCTTATACAGGGCATTTAAACAGTCCTTATGAAGCTTATACAGGGCATTTAAACAGTCCTTATGAAGCTTATACAGGGCATTTAAACAGTCCTTATGAAGCTTATACAGGGCATTTAAAAAGTCCTTATGAAGCTTATACAGGGCATTTAAACAGTCCTTATGAAGCTTATACAGGGCATTTAAACAGTCCTTATGAAGCTTATACAGGGCATTTAAACAGTCCTTATGAAGCTTTTACAGGGCATTTAAACAGTCCTTATGAAGCTTTTACAGGGCATTTAAGCAGTCCTTATGAAGCGTATACAGGGCATTTAAACAGTCCTTATGAAGCTTATACAGGGCATTTAAACAGTCTTTATACAGGGCATTTAAACAGTCCTTATACAGGGCATTTAAACAGTCCTTATGAAGCTTATACAGGGCATTTAAACAGTCCTTATGAAGCTTATACAGGGCATTTAAACAGTCCTTATGAAGCTTATACAGGGCATTTAAACAGTCCTTATGAAGCTTATACAGGGCATTTAAACAGTCCTTATGAAGCTTATACAGGGCATTTAAACAGTCCTTATGAAGCTTATACAGGGCATTTAAACAGTCCTTATGAAGCTTATATAGGGCATTTAAACAGTCCTTATGAAGCGTATACAGGGCATTTAAACTGTCCTTATTAAGCTTATAAAGGGGATTTAAACAGTCCTTATGAAGCTTATAAAGGGCATTTAAACAGTCCTTATGAAGCTTATACAGGGCATTTAAACAGTTCTTATGAAGCTTATACAGGGCATTTAAACAGTCCTTATGAAGCTTATACAGGGCATTTAAACCGTCCTTATTAAGCTTATAAAGGGGATTTAAACAGTCCTTATGAAGCTTATACAGGGCATTTAAACAGTCCTTATGAAGCTTATACAGGGCATTTAAACAGTCCTTATTAAGCTTATACGGGGCATTTAAACAGTCCTTATTAAGCTTATAAAGGGAATTTGAATGTGTTCGGTGGCATGGTAGAGCTTTAAAACAAAACACTGACAGCACTATGACACATCTAGGCCACAGTATGCCGGCAGAGAGCGGAGCTGCTGCTGACTACAAATGATCTAACTATCAGTTAAGGCAATAGGAAAGATACTAATCAATAAGCTTGTCACTTCTATTCAAATTATAAAAGACTGAAGAGAAGAAACAACAATGAAGCGAGTTTCGATTTATTTGTTTCTCAAGTTCTCTTTTCTCTTGAGTATTATGTTGATAATGAGGAAAGCGCTCACTGGAGAAGCATAATGGAATTGATAGTGGCATTTTAAATATGTTTAAAAGTTCCTAGATCATAATTCCTATTAAGTTATTAAACATATTTGAGGTAATCATTCTATACAGATAACCAATCACACATGGTCTTTGTTCTGTAGGCTATAAAAGCGTCAAATTCAGCACAGCAATGAAAATATATTGTTAAACAGTAGTCTCCACTCTGAGACATTTGCATACAACTTATATAAAAAGGTTTAAAAATCAAATAAAAATAATTTACACAATTACCTATTCATTTCATATGAAACTTGAATCACAGATATTATCATAATTAGCACCCATTCTTATAGCCTCTTAATTTCATACAAGGGGTTTGTATTGACACAACAATACATAGGGCCTACATGCTCATCACACAGATATCTTAATCATGCTAAAACATTCATATAAATACATAATGTAGACAGTTTTTAAAACTTGTCAAAACACGTTTAAAACACTTTCAGCTGTCCAAGCTGTTTGCAGGGTAGTGGTTTCAATGAGGAGGGTATGGGAAGCTCATCTAGGCTGTCGGGGAACTGCTCTGGTGGAAGCTGCCTCAGAATTGTTTGCATAGCCATGAGAAACAGTGGAGCTGGCTTCTGTCCAACGAGGTATTTGAATTTGTCCTCACCTAGGACTTTGGACCAACAAACTGGGTCTCCTTCGAGCGCACTCTTCATTTTGAAACGAATCTCTGGCATAAACATTAACAAGTTGTCAAGACACAGCTTTTTGGGCCCAATGTTCACTTTGGAGTCCCACAGCTGTTCCAAAATGACATCCAATGGCGTCATACCGTTTTGATCTTCTGCCTGTGGCGAGGCGCCGTTGCCCAACAACAGAATAACGGACTCTGAGCGCAGGAGCTCACAGGCCAGATGCAGTGGAGTTTTACCGTCCTCCATGTGAAAACATCCGCCTCGGTTCATATATGACCGCAGACTAGGTAGTCGATGCGCTTCTTGCAATATGAGACCTAGTATGTCCCGTCTGTCATATCTGACAGCCATCGCCAAATGCGGGGCCGATGATGGACAGCAGCAAAAGCGCTCGCCGGGCATGGCCAGTGCTTCATCGGTGTAATGACTGAGCAAGTATTGAGCGTAGGCTTGGTGGTCATGTACGATAGCGTACAGTAATGCCTCCGAGGGAGTGTAGGATCTCTGGCTGGCGTCTTCCTCCCAGTAAAAAGTCTCCATTGTCCGCATGTCCTCCAACATCCAAACAGGCTTTAGATCCCGCACGGCCTGGTAGAAGAGAAAAGATTGGTATTTTCGCTGTTTGCATTTCTCGTCCGTATGGAGTCTACCATTGTTCGTAGCCGAAGTAGACATGATGATCTGAGGTCCGGTTGCTTTACTAATGCCCCTCGTTCGTGTCCTTCAATGAGACCGCAGTTCATGCATGTGCTATTTATAAAACATAAAATCGCACATACTGTCCATGGTAGCCTACTAGGTTAAAATACTTATATTGTTTGTATGTAGGCCGGACTATTCTAATACTTCGAACTATTATAATATACACGTTCAAGCACACACGCAGGATTAGCCTACATGCACACACATCGGCTACAGGACCCCCATTTCACAGCAACCGCCCCCAACACATATCTGAACTGGGAGTGGGATTTCCCTCCGCAGTACAGTGCTACTACGCAGGCGCCTGGATCTAATATTTTAACCAAATGTTCTCTGAATTAAATCGTAAAGAGGAAAGAATATGTAGGCAATAAAAATATGTTGAAGGCAAACAAAGTTATGTCAATTGGTATTGGTATGTTATGCAGATCATATTTACCACCCTCCTCCATGACCTCTTCAATGAATATCCCATACCTTATGAACAGGGTATGAAAACCATGATCAAAACAGTTTTTTTCATTCACATTCACCACAAATACCAAGGTATGAATACTGTTGTGTGCATGTTTTGTTGATCATCTGTATAATTACTATTTTTTGGATTCACAGACTTCACCCTCTCTACACCTCTGATGAATATAACAGGAAACCTGATCGCTCACAATGCCCTGCAAAATCATTCTGGCTATGGATACGGAGAACATCAACACACCAGAGGACTTGAGGCTCTGCAGGAAGTTGACCTCATATTTAGATTTTTTAAATTATGCTTTGCCACTAAAATCATAATAAACACTGAGAACTAAAATATTGGGTTATTTTTATGTGTATTATTATTATTAATAACAATATGAAAAAATATATAGGGAGGGGGTATTTTTTTATTTTTATGATTAACCCCAAAAGGTTATTCAAAAGGTTCTTTGAGGAAGCATTAAAACGGGTTCTTTAACAAACCCTTTTAAATGGTTCCTCGAAGAACTTATAGGGGTTCCCCCACAGTTTCAATTTAAAGAACCCCTAAAGGTTACTACAGGAACCTTTTCTTTTTATAAACAATAAAAACATCGAAACATCAGGTCTACAGTTTTGTTATAGACCAATGAGATTATCACTTCAGAAATCTTAACAAAAGTTTGTAGTTTGGATTTTCTTAAACAATAGGTCTAATGGAAAAACTTACAGAACTGACCCATTCAGTCCAAACATCTCCATTATTACAAAGTATGTATTTATTTAGGCATGTAAATCATTTAACCATTCAACCAATTTCTCTACTTTGGTTTTGCTTAGCTATAGCTCTCCAGGAGGCAGTGGCCGACAATTCCACAAATTAAAACAAATGGCCATGCTGATCATTGACAAAGTCTTGAAATATGCCAAGGAATACAACAAATAACAAATGTGGTTCCCACCTTAAACGAAGCACAACTTATAAAGGCTTTATAGGCTACACAAATGCTTCATAAGCACTACATAAAGGCATCATAAGCACTACACAAATACTTCACAAGCACTACATAAATGCTTCATAAGCGCTACATTAAAGACTTCATAAGCACTGCATAAAGGCTTCATAAGCATTACATAAATGCTTCATAAGCACTACATAAATGGTAATGCTTCACAAATAGTCTGTGTATGTCATACTCTATAAAGGTGTATAAACATATATTTTTATTTTTTTTATTTTATTTAACTAGGCATGTTAGTTAAGAACACATTCTTATTTACAAGGACGGCCTACCCCAGCCGAAACCTGGACGATGCTGGGCCAATGGTTTTTCAAAGACCCCCTTTTAATGGTTCCTCAAAAACCTTTGGGGGTGAATTTTTTAACGACCCCCCCTATTATTATTAATAATACGCATACCAACAATAATAAACACTGACAACAAAAATATTGTGTTTTGATTTTAGTGTGCAAAGCAGAATAAAAAAATCTAAATATGAGGTAAACTCCCTGCAGAGCCCCAAGTATAATGGGTATTGTCAAGGTTTTCGCTGCTGGTCATTTGAGTCAAGTGCAGGAGAGCAGAGAGTGGGTGATCAGGCGTCTTTATTTGCCAAGAGCAATAAACAGACGGGAGCAAAATCCTGTCAATACAACTATAAAGTCACCAAAATAATTCCCCAATGGGTACAGGCAATGCCCAGGGAGAAAACCCAGACTGACGCGATAAACATAAACCCAACACAAAACAATCCCACACAAAGACATGGGGGGAACAGAGGAATATATATACACAGTGTAATTGGGGAATGAAAACCAGGTGTGCGGGGAACAAGACAAAACAAACGGAACAATGAAACATGGAGCGGCGATGGCTAGAAGGCCGGCGTCGTCGACCGCCGAACGCCTCCCGAACAAGGAGGGAAGGCGACTTCGCCGGAAGTCGTGACAGGTATATCCTCTTGTGTGTTGACATTCTCCATATCCATAGTCAGAATGATTTTGCAGTGCATGGTGATCGAACAGGTTTCCTGTTATATTCATCAGAGGTGTAAGGAGGGTGAAGTCTGCGAATACGAAAAATAGTAACAGATGATTAACAAAACATGCACACGACAGTATTCATACCTTGGTTTTTGTGGTAAATGTGAATGAAAAAAACTGTTTTGATAATGCTTTTCATACACATACCTTGTCCATAATATAAAGGCCTATGGGATATTCATTGAAGAGGTAAGGGAGGAGGATGGTAAATGTGCTCTGCATAACATACCAATACCAATTGACATACCTTTGTATGCCTCCTCGTCTGTATATTTGCAGACACAGACACAAAAGTAAGCAGTTCAGTCATCTGCACCCAATACAGCTAGTCTACATCTTCTTACCTCTGTTGATTGATATCCATTGAATTGTGTCCAGTTTCTGTTTTTAGAAATATGAAAAGATATAAAGTATTACCATTAAAACAATATCAATTTAGATCACACAGGGGACAAACCACAACTTAAACTGAGATCTTCACATTTTTCAGTTAAGTGCCTGCACCTGCTGTCCTTTCAAATTAAAATCTAAATGTTTCTGTTTGGTAGTTTGGTCGTTTTGTAGTTAGTAGTTAGGCTCCTGCAAGAACCCCCACCAACTAAGGAGGTTCCTCGATGAGCCCCACCTTCTATGGGGTTCATGGAAGAACCTTTTGGGGGAAATGTTCAGTGCCATGAACCCTAAGGTTCTTCGATGAACTTTGAGGATCTGAGAGGATGTTGTTGAACTCCTAATTTTTTAGAGTGTATTCAGATCCCTTCACTTTTCCCATATTTTGTTATGTTACATCAATCTACACATCTACACATCAATCTCCTCATCAATCTACACATCTACACATCAATCTCCTCATCAATCTACACATCTACACATCAATCTCCTCATCAATCTACACATCGACACATCAATCTCCTCATCAATCTACACATCTACACATTAATCTCCTCATCAATCTACACATCTACACATCAATCTCCTCATCAATCTACACATCTACACACCAATCTCACACCAATCTCCTCATCAATCTACACATCTACACATCAATCTCCTCATCAATCTACACATCTACACATCAATCTCCTCATCAATCTACACATCTACACACCAATCTCCTCATCAATCTACACATCTACACATCAATCTCCTCATCAATCTACACATCTACACATCAATTTCCTCATCAATCTACACATCTACACACCAATCTCCTCATCAATCTACACATCTACACATCAATCTCCTCATCAATCTACACATCTACACATCAATCTCCTCATCAATCTACACATCTACACATCAATCTCCTCATCAAACTACACATCTACACATCAATCTCCTCATCAATCTACACATCTACACACCAATCTCCTCATCAATCTACACATCTACACATCAATCTCCTCATCAATCTACACATCTACACACCAATCTCCTCATCAATCTACACATCTACACATCAATCTCCTCATCAATCTACACATCTACACACCAATCTCCTCATCAATCTACACATCTACACATCAATCTCCTCATCAATCTACACATATACACATCAATCTCCTCATCAATCTACACACAATACCCAATAATGACCAAACAAAAACAGGTTTTTAGAAAAATTAATAAATATAATATTTGCACAAGTATTCAGACCCTTCATTCAGTACTTTGCTGAAGCACCTTTGGCAGCGATTACAGCCTCAAGTCTTCTTGGGTATGACGCTACAAGCTTGGCACACCTGTATTTGGGGAGTTTCTCCCATTCTTTTCTGCATATCCTGTCAAGCTCTGTCATGTTGGATGGGGAGCATCGCTGCACAGTTATTTTCAGGTCTCTCCAGAGTTAGATCGGGTTCATCTGGGCCACTCAAGGATATTCAGAGACTTGTCCCGAAGCCACTCCTGCTTTGTTTTGGCTGTGTGCTTAGGATTGTTGTCCTGTTGGAATATGAACCTTTGCCCCAGTCTGAAGTACTGAGTGCTCTGGAGCAGGTTTTTAATCAAGGATCTCTCTGTACTTTGGTCGGTTCATTTTTGCCTCGCTCCTGACTAGTCTCCCAGTCCCTGCCCCTAAAAAACATTCAAATTGTCACGACTTCGGCCAAAGTTGGTCCCTCTCCTTGTTCGGTTGGCGTTCGGCGATCGACGTCACCGGCTTTCTAGTCACTACCGATCCATGTTTAATTTTTGTTTTGTTTCGTCTTAATTATTACACACCTGGTTTAGATTCCATTAATTATGTTCCTTATTTAACCCCTTGCTTCCCTCTCTGTTTTGTGTGTTATTGTTTGTTATCTGGGTTCGTGTTTTGTACTCAGGAATATTATGTTTTTCCTGATTGGACCATTACTTCTATTTTTGAGTACATTTTCGGATTATTACTCATATCTGTGCCCTGCGCCTAACTCCGCTTTTTCCCATTCACCAACACCTTAACACCAATAGCATAATGATACCACCACCATGCCTCACCGGTTTCCTCCAGATGTGATGCTTGGTATTCAGGCCAAAGAGTTCAATCTTGGTTTCATCAGACCAAATAATCTGTTTTCTCATGGTCTGAGTGTCCTTCAGATGCATTTTGGCAAACTCCAAGCGGGCTGTCGTGCCTTTTACTGAGGAGTGGCTTCTGTCTGGCCACTCTACCATAAAGGCCTGATTAATGGAGTGCTGCAGATATGGTTGTCCTTCTGGAAGGTTCTCCCATCTCCACAGAGGACCTCTGGAGCTCTGTCAGAGTGACCATTGGCTTCTTGGTCACCTCCCTAACCAAGGCCGTTCTCACCTGATTGCTCAGTTTGGCCGGGCAGCCAGCTCTAGAAAGAGTCTTGGTGTTTCCTAACTTCTTCCATTTAATAATGTTGGAGGCCACTGTGTTCTTGGGGACCTTCAATGCTGCAGAATTTTTTTGTTGTACGCTTCCCCAGATATGTGCTCTAAGGACAATTCCTTCAATCTCATGGCTTGGTATTTGCTTTGACATGCACTGTCAACTGTGGGACCTTATATAGACAGGTGTGTGCCTTTCCAAATCATGTCCAATCAATTGAATTTACCACAGGTGGACTCCAATCAAGTTGTAGAAACATCTCAAGGATGATCAATGGAAACAGGATGCACCTGAGCTCATTTTCGAGTCTCACAGCAAAGGGTCTGAATACTTATGTAAATAAGGTATTTCTAAATACCTGTTCTCACTTTGTAATTATGGGGTATTGTGTGTAGATTGATGAGAAAATATAATAATTCATAAATTTTAGAATAAGGCTGTAACATATGAAAATGTGGATAAATGAAAGGGTCTGAACACTTTCCGAATGCACTGCTTAAAACCTCTTTAGGATGCTGCGAATTTTCGCATCTTTTTGTTAAAAATCGTGCAACATTTCAAAGTCCTGCTACTCATGCCAGGAATATAGTATATGCATATGATAAGTATGTGTGTATAGAAAACACTCTGAAGTCTCTAAAACTGGTTAAATCAAGTCTGTGGCTATAACAGAATGTGTTTAGGAGTAAAAATCCCTGGTAAAACTGTTTACCAAAAACACAAAAATAATATTAATCCGCCATTCAATGACCTGTTTAAGGCGACAGAAAATATATGCGAATCCCCTGTAAACGCCTACAGCTTCCACACGATGTCGCCATTGCTGTCAATTTCTGCCTCATTTATCCTTGGTTACGTCACAAATAGGCCCTTCCTGACTTGAGGCGCACCACAGGATGTTGTGAAAATGAAAACATGGCCGATGATTTCCAGACTTGCTGCTATCGAATACAGATCGCCCGTGATCAATTTTATAGATTATTAACGTTTATTAATACCTAAAGTTGGTTTAGAAAAGTAGTTTCAAGTGATTTGTAAAGGTTTATAGGCAACTTTTGTAATTTTAAAAAGTGACGTTGCGTCTTGTAAAGGGGCATTTTCCAGGAAATGACTGGCCTTCAGCAAATGACATTTTGGGTATACAATGACGGATTTAATCGGGAAAAAGACCCAATTGTGATGTTTATGGGACATATAGGAGTGCCAACAAAGAAGCTCGTCAAAGGTAATGAATGTTTTATATTTTATTTCTGCGTTTTGTGTAGCGCCGGCTACCGCAAAATCTGTTGTTTAGGTGACGTTCTGGTATTTTGGGGGGGGGTGCATGCTATCAGATAATAGCTTCTCATGCTTTCGCCGAAAAGCATTTTACAAATCTGACTTGGTGGCTTCACAACGAGTGTAGCTTTAATTCAGTACCTTTCATGTGTGTTTTAATGAAAGTTTGAGATTTATCGAGTACTATACTATAGTACTATAGGTGGCGCTCTGAAATTTCCGCTGAGGTGTTCCTGTGCAGGGATCACCTCGGTAAGAGGTAACTTAAGTAAACCCTTTTTGACCACACATTATACATGTCGTAAGGACTTTAGTTATGGCCTAGTTATCCTAGACATTGGTTCTTTATTCCTGTCTGCGCGATGTACTGAGAACCCAGCTGGCTGTATGGACGGGGACAGTATATCCATAGAGATCCATGATTCCGTGAAACAGAGTATGTTACAGTTCCTGATGTCTCTCTGGAAGGAAATCCAGGGGTAAGTTCAATTGCCCTGGGGGGACCCACCAGACTCACCAATCCTGTAGAGGTTAACAGTGTGTAGGAGAGGTCAACCGATTAATCGGAATGACCGATTTTTCAGGGCCGATTTCAAGTTTTCATAACAATCGAAAATCTGTATTTTTGGACTCCGATTTGGCCGATTTTTTTTGTACACCTTTATTTATCCTTTATTTAACTAGGCAAGTCAATTAAGAACACATTCTTATTTTTGAATGATGGTTTAGGAACGGTGGGTTAACTGCCTTGTTCAGGGGCAGAACGACAGATTTTTAGCTTGTCAGCTCGGGGATTCAAACTTGCAACCTTACAGTTAGCTAGTCCAATGCTCTAACCACCTACATTGCACTCCACGAGGAGGCTGCCTGTTACGCGAATGCAGTAAGAAGCCAAGGTACGTTGCTAGCTAGCATTAAACTTATCTCATAAAAAACAATCAATCAATCATAATCACTAGTTAACTACACATGGTGGACGATATTACTAGTTTATCTAGCGTGTCCTGTGTTGCATACAATTGATGCTGTGCATATTCTCGAAAAAGGACTGTCTCGCTCCAATGTGTACCTAACCATAAACATCAATGCCTTTCTTAAAATCAATACACAAGTATATATTTTTAAATCTGCATATTTAGTTAATATTGCCTGCCAGCCTGGCTCATTGCGAACTCTGTGAAGACTATTTCTTCCTAACAAAGACAGTCAACTTCGCCAAACAGGGGATGATTTAACAAAAGCGCATTTGCGAAAAAATACCAATCGTTGCACGACTGTACCTAACCGTAAACATCAATGCCTTTCTTAAAATCAATGCACAGAAGTATAGATTTTTAAACCTGCATATTTTGCTAAAAGAAATACAGGTTAGCATGCAATATTAACCAGGTGAAACTGTGTCACTTCTCTTGCGTTCATTTCACGCAGAGTCAGTGTATATGCAACAGTTTGGGCCGCCTAATTTGCCAGAATTTTACGTAATTATGACATAACATTGAAGGTTGTGCAATATAACAGGAATATTTAGACTTATGGATGCCACCCGTTAGATAAAATACGGAACGGTTCCGTATTACACTGAAAGATGATAGTTTCCAGATTCGACCATATTAATGACCTAAGGCTCGTATTTCTGTGTTATTATGTTATAATTAAGTCTATGATTTGATAAAGAAGTCTAACTGAGCTATGGTAGGCACCAGCAGGCTCGTAAGCATTCATTCAAACAGCACTTTAGTGTGTTTTGCCAGCAGCTCGCCGCTGTGCTTCAGGCATTGCGCTGTTTATGACTTCAAGCCTATCAACTCCCTAGATTAGGCTGGTGTAACCGATGTGAAATGGTTAGCTAGTTAGCGGGGTGCACGCTAATAGCATTTCAAACGTCACTCGCTCTGAGACTTGGAGTGGTTGTTCCCCTTGCTCGAGGGTGGCTGTTGTCGATGTGTTCCTGGTTCGAGCCCAGGTAGGGGCGAGGAGAGGGACGGAAGCTACAGTGCCTTGCGAAAGTATTCGGCCCCCTTGAACTTTGCGACCTTTTGCCACATTTCAGGCTTCAAACATAAAGAAATAAAACTGTATTTTTTTGTGAAGAATCAACAACAAGTGGGACACAATCATGAAGTGGAACGACATTTATTGGATATTTCAAACTTTTTTAACAAATCAAAAACTGAAAAATGAAGATGTTCATCAGTCAGACGTCTCCTGTGAGTTGTTTTGGTCATCTTCATTGAGGAGAAAAGTTGCTCGCATAGATAAGTGCTGCCGAACATGGAGAGCATCTGAGCAGCTTGGGTGCGGAGCTGAGGCATTGTGTCAGGGATGAACTGTGGAAACTGTGCGGCGCCCAGAGCATCATACTTTGACTTCAGCGTGTCGTTGCACTGGAGTTCAATCAGCTCCATTTGGATGTTGGTTGGTGCATTTTCCACATCAACTGCGAAGGGATTACTAAGCAGTTCAAACTTGCATTTCTGGGCATCGAAGTCGGCAAATCGCCGGCTAAACTCAGCGGCGAGAACACTGAGTTTTTCAGCAAACTGTGCGCATGGGAACACGGCGGTAGAGATATGCGCTTTTATGGATTGGCAGCAGGGAAAATGGCAAGGGTTTCCTTGCAGCATCTGATTCTCCCACAGGCACAGTTTAGTTTTGAAGGCCCTCACTGCAGCGTACATGTCTGTGATGATGCGCCCCCGCCCCTGAAGCTGCAGGTTCAGCGCATCGAGATGGCTCGAGATGTCACAGAGAAAGGCCAGCTCACACAGGAACTTTTGCTCCCGGAGCTCTGCTGTATCCTTCCCTTTGGTTTCCAGGAATTGACATATTTCCTCACACAGCTCGAAACATCTGTTCAGTACTTTTCCTCTGCTTAGCCATCTCACCTCTGTGTGATACGGCACGTCTGCGTATTCCGAACCACACTCCTCCAGAAAAGATTTAAACTGGCGGTGATTTAGACTTTTGGCTCTTATAAAGTTAACTACCTGTGTTACTGTGGTCATAACATGTTCCATCTTTAGGGCTTTGGCACACAGTGCTTCCTGATGTATGATGCAGTGGTAAACAGTTAGCTCACCTGCACAGTTCTCTTCCCGCATCTTCTCCCGAACCATGCCCACCAGTCCACTCTTTTTACCGCATATCGCTGGCGCACAATCTGTCGTTAATCCAACGAGTTTATCCCACGGCAGCTTTATTTCAGTTACACATTTGGAAACCTCCTCAAAGATTTCCTTTCCTGTGGTTGTGCCATGCATTGATTTGAATCCTAATAGCTCCTCCGTAACACACAGATTTGAGTCCACTCCACGGATGAAGACTGACAGCTGAGCAGTATCAGATGCGTCGCAGCTCTCATCCACAGCGAGGGAGAACGCAACAAAATCTTTTCCCTTTTCCATCAGCTGGTCATACAGATACTGTGTTCCTGCTCAGGCTCACGTTTGAAAATGCTTGTTTTTTCTCTGGGCATACGAGGTCACAAACCTTCATCATGCACTTTTTCATGAACTCTCCCTCATTAAAGGGCCGGGCTGATTTTGCGATCTCTGCTGCCACTATATAACTAGCCTTTACAGCAGCCTCGCTTTGTGATGTGGCTTTTTTAAACATATTCTGTTGTGAAACCAAACTTATTTTCATCTCCTCTACTTTCTGGCTCCTTTGAGTCATGTCCAGGTCCTTGTATTTGTCATGGTGTTTCGTTTCATAGTGTCGTCTAATGTTGTACTCCTTACTTACAGCCACGTTGACTCCACAAACAAGACAAACAGGTTTGTCTTTTACATATGTAAACAGATATTCTGCCTCCCACTTGTCCAGAAAGCTCCTGTTTTCTGCCTTTCTTTTCACCATTTTTGGGAAGGGTTAGCTCGCTGACAGTTGTAGCGTCTATGTTGCTATGACTACTGTCACAGAGGAGAGAGCGTTTCTGGGTCCTGTCCTGATTGGCGCGCGAAAACAGCAGAGCATTATGGGATTCGTAGTATTAGTGGTGAATGCGCTGTATAATACCGGCGGGCCAGCTCTAGTAGTAATTTGGTATTGTCTCGCGGGCCAAATATAATTACCCCGCGGGCCAAATTTGGCCCACGGGCCAGAGTTTGACACCCATGCTCTAACCCATCAGAGGTAGTAATCACACTGGTGGGGAGAGGGGGCTTCTTCTTACCAAACCACATGAACTTTGTTTTGGAGGTGTTCAGAACAAGGTTAAGGGCACAGAAAGCTTGTAGGACACTAAGAAAGTGTTGTTGTAGAGTGTTTAACACAAAATCCAGGGAGGGGCCAGCTGAGTATAAGACTGTATCGTCTGCATATAAATGGATGAGAGCGCTTCCTACTACCTGAGCTATGTTGTTGATGTAAATTGAGAAGAGCATGTGGCCTAGGATCGAGCCTTGGGGGTACTCCCTTGGTGACAGGAGATGGCTGAGACAGCACATCCATAACCTGAGCGACAACCAGATTGCATACCAGAGAGAATACTATAGACATCAAGAAAGCCAGTCGGTTGATTGTTGCCATGTTTTTCTAACACTTTTGATGGTCAGGGCAAAATAGAAATTGGTCTATAACAGTTAAGATCAGCTCTATCTACCCCTTTAAATAAAGGATGCATCGTGGCTGCCTTCCAAGCAATGGCATCCTCCCCAGAGAGGAGAGACAGGTTAAAAATGCCAGAGATAGGCTTGGTGATGATAGGGGATGCAACCTTAAAGAAGACCGGATCCAAACCAGATGGTTTTTTGGGGTCAAGTTTAAGGAGCTCCTTTAGCACCTCAGACTCAGTGACTGCCTGCAGAGAGAAACTTTGTAGCAGGGCAGGGGAAAAAGAGGGAGGAGCATCGGGGCTAGTTGCATTAGAAGGGGTCGGAGATGAGGAAATGTTGGACGGGCAATGAGGCATGGCTGAGTCAAATAGGAATCCTGACTTAATGAAGTGGTGATTAAAGAGCTCAGCCATGTGCTCCTTGTCAGTAACAACCACATCATCAACATTAAGGGACATGGGCAGCTGTGATGAGGAGGGTTTATTCTCCAGGTCTTTAACTGTTTTCCAGAAATGATTGGGGTTAGACCCACAGAGAGAGAGAACTGCTCCTTTGAGTAACTGACTTTGGCCTTCCGGATAGCCTGAGTGCACTTATTTCTAATTTGCCTGAACGAGAGCCAGTCAGCCAAGAGTATGCGTGGGCCAAGCCTTTCACCAAATGGAATTCTTGATGTGGAGTAACTCTGACAGATCACGGTCAAACCAAGGGATGAAACTGTTTTTAATTATAATTTTCTTTATGGGGGCATGTTTGTTAACAATACCACTGAAAATATAAAAAACGAAGGTCCAAGTGTCTTCGACAGAGCTGATTCTATACCAATTTATAGAAGCTAGGTCATGAAGGAAGGCTTGCTCATTAAAGTGTCTATGACAAATCAGGGCAGGTCGTTTCACTGAGCAGCCATCACGAACACAGGCTGTAAAACAGTCATCACTAATGTCATTACAGAAAACACAACACTGATACCTATCAGGATTATTTGTGAGGATAACATCAAGGAGAGTAGTCTTTTCTTGGTGTTTGTAATCATACTTTGTGTGATTGATAATAATCTGAGAAAGATTTAGGGAGTCCCATTGCTTTAGGACTTGGTCAGGGGGTTTAAGAATGTCCCAGTTTTGGTCGCCTAGTAGGACACATTCAGACTTAGTGTAAGGGGTCAGGAGAGAGTTTAGGGAAGGTAGGGTAGAGGCCAGTGCAGATGGTGGACGATAAAACCCAGCAACAGACTTGCTGACAATCGAGCACTGAAGGTGTTTCTTGGTCAAGATTGCCACTACACCACCTTTGGAAGATCTGTTTTGCTGAAAAAGGTTAGAACCACAAAAGTTAACATCAGTGTTCAAAACACTCTTTCTTAACCAAGTCTCAGTAATGACCAACACATCTGGATTGGAGCTGTGAACCCACACTTTCAATTGATACATTTTAGGTAATAAGCTTCTAGTGTTAACATGCAGAAAACTTAGGCTTTTGCGAGAGCAGAAGTCAGAATTGGGTCTAGCAACAGTAGATTGCCCAGTCTGTACATGCACATTTCCAGATATCATCAGCAGTAATACAATCAGGGCATGGACAGGGACTGCTCTGCGGTGTTAATTTTTTTATGACATTAAGATGATATTGTACAGCAATTCATCAGGTAACATGAATACAAAGTTGGCAAGAGGTGGTTAGAATAGGATGGGAGGCCAAGAGTCCATGTAACCAACAGAGAGTCAGAGTCCCGAATGTGGGAACAAACGTAGTCTGTCCCATGGTTGGGTAAACAAGCAACTTCATAGTCAACAAAGCATGCAGGAGTCATGAGGCAAATAACATAAAACACAATAAAAAATATAACAACTTAGGGCCAGCCATTGTATGTTCAAAGAGTCACTTGCCCCAACAAGATAACTTGAGAGAGTACCTCTCTATGAGTCCAGTAGGCTATAAAAGTATGAGATAAAATAAACAAATAAATAGTAGGCCTATACTAGTTTATTGAAGTGTTTCTGAGTAAGCTCACATAATAAGCTTCACAAGTTAATTAGCCAACTTAAAATTCTGATCAGTCCAAAGTCTGTGGTGTGTGTGTGTGTGTGTGTGTGTGTGTGTGTGTGTGTGTGTGTGTGTGTGTGTGTGTGTGTGTGTGTGTGTGTGTGTGTGTGTGTGTGTGTGTGTGTGTGTGTGTGTGTGTGTGTAAGTGTGTGTAAGTGTGTGTGTGCCGAAGGCGTCCATCCTAGCTCGCTCAAAAATGTCGAAATCGAAATTACAGATTGTCTCTTATCCGCTTGTCGTCCCCTCACGCCATAATTTGTACATCTCAACTGTCAGTAGAAACCACATTTGTTAAAGCAAGTCAGCCATATCAGCTATGTTTTTTTTAAAGGAAGTAAATGAGGCTGAATGAATTGTTTTGCTGCCAGAGTAGGCTCCGCTGATAGCCAGCGATAGCAGTGGTAAGGATTCACTCTATTGTGCTGAAAAGTAAGCTGCTTTTGGGGTAGCTTTATATAGACCCTAACAGTTTGTGGGCACTGTTTGTCATCTTTATAGTGAAATGAATGTATTGTTTAGTGTTGTGTAATGGCTTGCTGGCATGCATGCCCCACCAAGATTTACATGCAAAGATCGCCACTGTAGCTTACCCAACCCATTTGAACATAGTCAATGCTATTATCAGTTGAATACTATTCAAACTACCGTTCAAAAGTTTGGGGTCACTAAGAAATGTCCTTGTTTTTGAAAGAAAAGCTATTTTCTTGTCCTTAAAATAACATCAAATTGATCATAAATGCAGTGTAGACATTGTTATGTTGTAAATGACTATTGTAGCCGGAAACAACAGATTTTTTATGAAATATCTACATAGGCGTACAGAGGCCCATTATCAGCAACCATCAATCCTGTGTTCCAATGGCACGTTGTGTTAGCTGATCCAAGTTTATCATTTTAAAAGGCTAATTGATCATTAGGAAACCCTTTTGCAATTATGTTAGCACAGCTGAAAGCTGTTGTTCTGATTAAAGAAGCAATGAAACTGGCCTTCTTTAGACTAGATGAGTATCTGGAGCATCAGCATTTGTGGGTTTGATTACAGGCTGAAAATGGCTAGAAACAAAGACCTTTCTTCTGAAACTTGTCAGTCTATTCTTGTTCTGAGAAATTAATGTTATTCCATGCGAGAAATTGCCAAGAAACTGAAGATCTCATACAACGCTGTGTGCTACTCCCTTCACAGAAGATCGCAAACTGGCTCTAACCAGAATAGAAAGAGGAGTGGGAGGCCCCGGTGCACAACTGAGCAAGAGGACAAGTACATTAGAGTGCCTAGTTTGAGAAACAAACGCCTTACAAGTCCTCAACTGGAAGCTTCATTAAATAGTACCTGCAAAACACCAGTCTCAACATCAACAGTGAAGAGGCGACTGATCAACTTGATGTTATTTTAATGTACAAAAAATGTGCTTTCTTTCAAAAACAAGAACATTTCTAAGTGACCCCGAACTTTTAAACGGTAGTGTACCTCACGTTGCTGAGCAAAAAAAAGGGAACATAAGACATGAGGAAGGGAATGAGAGATAAAACAGAATGATGTAACTTACACCACTGCCTGTTTCCTCCATTTCATGTGTTCATTTCCTGGTTTAACTATCTAGTTCTTCCCTCAAAATAAAACAGGACAGTAAGCATGTCATGATGTAGCTTATTCTATTTGTTTTATTCTGTGGGTAATGACAAGCACATTACCTAGCATTAGTGTTAGTTGACTTGAAGGACTCTCTCACTCCTCAAATTCTCTCCAGCAACATAAAACTGTCTGATAAGAAAATGCAACAATCGAATGGCTAAAGCCAAGTGGTGCAATACTGTCGACCAACCACACATGCATGTAAATGAAGGACAACAGGAGTCAATGAACTAGTCAATGAACTAAATATATAGCTAGCTATGTATGAAATACTGTGAATACTGATACACTGGGTCAAAAGACAGGAGCCCTGTGCTAAATAAGTGGATTAGAGAAATGTGGTTTGGGTTGCTAGCTAGCAGCCACAGTTAGCTGTAGATTTAAGGGCTCCTCTCTGCTGCTATAGTAGTGGCTTGCCCATGGGTTTGCCTACTCCTGGCTGGCTACGAACGTTAGCTAACTAGACAACAGAGAACACGCAACCACCAGCAGAGAAAACAAATATTTGTATAACTAACCATGTTTCTCACCACAGCAGAGCTGGTTAGGCTGTTTTCATGTTATCCAGAGCCTTAATGACTGTAACTGTGCTGCTGGCAACAATTTAATTACATTTTTTTGTTGACATTTACTGACACCGGGCAACCAACTTTAAGGTGTCATTACCAACTGGACTGGAGTGTGGACCTCAGTTCATCTTTCAATCACCCACTTGGGTATATGCTCCTAAAAACCAATGAGGAGATGGGAGAGGTTTATTTAACCTTTATTTAACTAGGCAAGTCAGTTAAGAACAAATTCTTATTTTCAATGACGGCCTAGGAACAGTGTTAACTGCCTGTTCAGGGGCAGAACGACAGATTTGTACCTTGTAAGCTCGGGGGTTTGAACTTGCAACCTTCCGGTTACTAGTGCAACACTCTAACCACTAGGCTACCCTGCTACCCTACCCTGGAATTGTAACAGATTAAGTCCACAAAGATTCTTACTGGATATTAATGTCAGCATCACTACAGCCCGGAGTGGATCTCTTTAATTCTCAACCTTTATGTTGCTTTTGTCAATAAGCATGTAAGGAATATAATTTTATTCAATCACATGAAGGACAAAACACTCACTGTACAGAAAAGGATTAGACTGTACATGTACGTCAGTTCACATAAGTTATTGAGTAAACAATATGCCAAGCAATATGCCAAGCAGTCAAATGCACTTGGTATTTTTTTCAATAATATTACAGACAAGACAAATGGTAGGCTATAACATGGGACACATTATAGTAGCATATAGATAAATACATGAGTTATATTGTCACAAGTAGGATATTTAATTTATTTACGTTAGACATTTGGATCACAGTTAGGCCTATATAATTAGAGGCTTTATCTGTGTCCGGGAAACTGTCCTTTAAGTACCCCAGACACCAGTTATGGGGTCAAGACCTCTTGAGTGGTGCAGTAGTCTAAGGCCCTGCATCTCAGTGCTAGAGGCATCACTACAGACCCTGGTTCGATTCCAGGCTGTATCATAACCAGCTGTGATTGGGAGTCCCATAGGGCGGTGCACAATTGGCCTAGCGTTGTCCGGGTTTGGCCGGGGTAGGCCGTCATTGTAAATAAGAATTTGTTCTTAACTGACTTGCCTAGTTAAATAAAGGTAAAATATAATTTGCCTATATGACCAAGGAGAGTGATGGAGTGCTGCATCAGGTGACCTGGCCTCCACAATTACCTGACTTCAACCTAATTGAGATGGTTTGGGATGAGTTGGTCCACAGAGGAAAGGAAAAGCAGCCAACAAGTGCTCAGCATATGTGGAAACTCCTTCAAGACTGTTGGAAAAGCATTGCAGGTGAAGCTGATTGAGAGATTCTGCAAAGCTATCATCAAGGCAAAGGGTGGCTACTTTGAAGAATCTCAAATATAACATATATTTTGATTTGTTTAACACCTTTTTGGTTACTACATAATTTCATATGTGTTATTTCATAGTTTTGATGTCTTCGCTATTCTTCTACAATGTATAAAATAGTAAAAATAAAGAAAAACCCTTGAATGAGTAGGTGTCCAAACTTTTGACTGGTACTGTTGATAATCTTAGAAATATATATAAACAATACAAAACATGCACAAACATCCACAACATCACCTCTGCCCTACCTGCACACACCCATGTCTCCAGTGCCTACATCACTCTCTGCCACATGGCCTCAAACTGCACCATTTTGTTTCTCTCCGTCACCCACGCACTTTCCACATTTAGATAATGAAGCATTTTTATATTTCCATTGTTTTAATGATGGAGGATTAGTTGAGTCCCATTTTGTAAGTACATGTTTTTTCAAGATGATTGACTGACGAGAAAAGCATCATCCAACCCATCGGATATCTCACTGAACACTCATATGCCATGTCTTGAAATATGCAGACAGACCAGTGGCGATTTTAGCATATAAATCTTGGTGGGGTAAAAAAAACAAAACAAGTGGGATGCATGCCAGCAATGCCACTACACAACACTAAACAATACATTAATTGCACTATAACGGTGACAATCGGTGCCCACAAACTGTTAGGGTCTACATAAAGCTGTACAAATAGCAGTCCCAACTGTCACGACTTCCACCCAAGTCGGCTCCTCTCCTTGTTAGGGCGGCGTTCGGCGATCGACGTCACCGGCTTTCTAGCCATCGCCGCTCCATTTCTCATATATCCATTTGTTTTGTCTTGTTCCATTACACACCTGGTTTTCATTCCATAATTACTGCGTGTATTTAGTCCTCTGTTCCCCACCATGTCTTTGTGTGTAATTGTTTATTGTTATGTGGATTTTTTCAGGTGCTATACTTTTGCTATGTTCCTGTTTTTGGTACGTTATTGTTATGTGCTGTCATTTTTGGACCGGAATTAAAGTGCGCCTGATTAAAGTGCACCTGACTTCGCCTCCCGTACACACACCTGACAGAATTACACACCGAACCATGGAGTCAGCAGGAGCAGGGACCCCGGTTAGAGGAGTCGAGGAGTGCATCCAGGAACATTCGGCTATGTTACATCATCTTGGTGCCATGATGGATCGCGTTGTCCAGACTATGGATCGCTGGGAGAGACAGGAAGTCTCCCCAGTGCCTCGACCAGCGCATCCGGGGTTAGCTCTACCCATCCCGTCCGGAATCAGTCCCAGTGGGATGCGTCTCTCCCTTCCCAGGGAGTATGATGGGACGGCAGCACAGTGCCAGGGATTCCTCTTACAACTGGACCTCTACCTGGCCACTGTGCACCCAGCTCCCTCAGAAAGGGAGAGAGTGTCTGCCCTCGTCTCATGCAAACGCCGTGTGGGGAGAAGGAGACGCGGCGTTGGAGGAGTACACCCAGAAGTTCACCCGTCTTTGACCATCCGCCCGAAGGTAGAGCGACGGGAGAACGGCTCTTTCATTTGAGGCAGGGGACGAGGAGCACCATGGAATTCGCCCTGGAATTCGCCCTGGAATTCGCCATGGAATTCCAGACCTTGGCAGCCGGAGCAGGCTGGAACGACATGGCCCTCATCAACCACTATCGGTGCAGCCTGCGCGAGGACGTCCGATGTGAGCTGATCTGCAGGGATGCCACATCTCGTTCGACCAACTGGTGGATTTGTCCATCCGGTTGGATAACCTGCTGGTCACCAGCGGACGTCCAGAGGGGGCTCTGTCGGTGCCATCTTCTAGCAACCCTGCTCCAGTGCCCATGGAGTTGCACCATCTGTGGCCGCAGAGGGCACACTGCTGTTTGTTTCCCTGATTTTCCCTGCATTCCCAGCATAAGGCGCTTGTTGATTCTGGCGTAGCTGGGAAATTTATCGACAGAGTATTAGCCCTTAGTTTAGGGATCCCCATTATTCCTGTAGTTAGACCGTTCCTGGTTCATTCTCTGGACAGTCGACCATTAGGGTCCGGGCTAATCAGGGAAGCCACCATCTCCTTGGGCATGGTGACGCAGGGGGTCACAAGGAGAGAATCAGTCTCTTCCTCATTTATTCTCCTGCATTTCCTGTGGTACTAGGCCTTCCCTGGTTAGCTCAGCATAACCCCACTATCTCCTGGCAACAGAGGGCTCTCACGGGGTGGTCGCGAGAGTGTTCGGGGAGGTGTGTAGGGGTTTCCGTTGGTGATACCATGGTGTAAGGTCCAGACCAGATCCCCACTGTGCGCATCCCCCCAGAATATGCTGATTTGGCTCTCGCCTTCTGTAAAAAGAAGGCGACTCAATTACCATCTCATCGACGGGGGGATTGTGCAATAAATCTCCTGGCAGACACAGCGCTTTCCAGGAGTCACGTGTATCCCCTGTCACAGGCGGAGATGGTGGCTATGGAGACATATGTCTCTGAATCCCTGCGTCAGGGGTACATTCGGTCCTCCACTTCACCCGCCTCCTCGAGTTTCATTTTTTTTTGAAGAAGGATGGAGGTCTCATCCCGTGCATTGATTATAGAGGTCTCAATCAAATCACAGTGAGGTACAGTTACCCGCTACCTCTTATCGCCACGGCGATTGAGTCAATGCATGGGTCACGCTTCTTCACGAAACTGGATCTCAGGAGTGTGTACAACTTGGTGTGTATCCGGGAGGGGGACGAGTGGAAGACAGAGTTTAGTACCACCTCGGGGCATTATGAGTACTTAGTCATGCCGTACGGGTTGATGAATGCTCCATTAGTTTTCCAATCCTTTGTAGATGAGATTTTCAGGGACCTGGACGGGCAGGGTGTAGTGTTGTATATCGATGACATTCTGATATACTCCGCTACATGCGCCGAGCATGTGTCCTTGGTACGCAAGGTACTTGGACGAATGTTGGAGCATGACCTGTACGTCAAGGCCGAGAAATGCCTGTTCTTTCAGCAGGTCGTCTTCTTTCTAGGGTATCGCATTTCCACATCAGGGCTGGAGATGGAGAATGACCGCATTTCAGCCGTGTGTAATTGGCCGACTCCCACCACGGTAAAGGAGATGCAGCGATTTTTAGGGTTTGCCAATTACTACCGGAGATTTATCCAGGGTTTTGGCCAGGTGGCTGCTCCCATTACCTCATTGCTGAAGGGGGGTCCCGTATGGTTACAATGGTCGGCTGAGGCGGACAGAGCTTTTGGGCATCTAAGAGCTCTGTTTACTTCGGCTCCCGTGCTGGCCCATCCGGATCCCTCTTTGGCGTTCATAGTGGAGGTGGACGGGTCCGAGGCTGGGATAGGAGCCGTGCTCTCACAGCTCTCGGGTACGCCACCAAATCTCTGCCCCTGTGCTTTCTTCTCGAAGAAGCTCAGCCCAGCGGAGCGTAACTATGATGTGGGGGACCGGGAGCTGTTGGCTGTCGTTAAAACGTTGAAGGCGTGGAGACATTGGCTTGAGGGGGCTAAACACCCTTTTCTCATCTGGACTGACCACCTTAACCTGGAGTACATCCGGGCAGCGAGGAGACTGAATCCTCATCAGGCAAGGTGGCCCATGTTCTTTACCTGTTTTGTGTTTACCATGTCCTACAAACCAGGTTACCAGAATATGAAGGCAGACGCACTGTCCCAGCTGTATTTCACAGAGGAGCGGCCCATGGATCAGACTCCCATACTCCCGGCCTCTTGCCTGATAGCACCGGTCGTGTGGGAGCTGGACGCGGACATTAAGCAGGCGTTGCGTACAGTGTCCTGTCAGGTGTATGTACGTTCCGTCTGCTGTTTGTGACCAGTTGATCTATTGGGCCCACACGTCACCCTCCTCTGGTCATCCGGGGATCGGTTGGAGGGTGCGCTGTCTGACTGGGAAGTACTTGGCTAAGGACGTGAGGGTTTATGTTTCCTCCTGCTCGGTGTGTGCCTAGTGTAAGACTCCGAGACACCAGCCCAGAGTTAAGCTACACACCTTACCCGTTCCACAACGACCTTGGTCACACCTGTCTGTATATTTTTTAACCAATCTACCTTTTTCACAGGGAAACACTACTATCCTGGTCCTTGTGGATCATTTCTCTAAGTTCTGTCGTCTCCTCCCTCTGCCCGGTCTTCCTACAGCCCTACAGACTGTTGAAGCCCTGTTTACTCACGTCTTCCGGCACTACGCTGTACCTGAGGATATAGTGTCTGATCGGGGTCCCCAATGTTTTTTAATTAAAGAGTTTATTCCCAACTTCCCAGTTGTCTTGAACTCACTGAAGTCACAAAGTATGCTTCATTGACAGCATGGCTAATGTTGAATGTTTATTATTTTAAACTTGGAAAAGAGCCCACTAATCCCAGATTTGGGACCACACATCCACTTCATTGAATAGCAGGCTAGGGATTGCTTTGCAATGCTTGCAGTTAGCCACTATCACTGATTCCTTCCAAACCACTCATTGTTGAATTTGTGATTTCCAACTTGTTGTGTAATGTTTATGTCCAATGGCAGATGAGCACCGATATGTTGTATCTATAATTTTCTCTTCATTTTTTCTCTTCATATGACAAGGATTAAAAAGGATTTGCCAGTACATTTTTGACTTGATTCATGATGATGACTGGTAGCTAAGATTTTGAAAGTATGATGTTCAGTCCAATCAAAGCTACTGTAGATACAATGTGATTTGAAGTGATTTTACCTCTGGCCAATGACCTTGAACATTCTTGAATGGGCACTTCTAATGTAACTCTATGGCAGCACCCAAGGGACTAGAATTTTCTAGCTCTACCCTTAGACTTTATTGGATATTTTTTAGGTATTTTGTGTAGATTGATGAGAAAAAAACGAACTATTTAATCAATTTTAGAATAAAGGCTGTAACTTAACAAAATGTGGAAAAAGTCAAGGGGTCTGAATACTTTCAGAATCCACTGTACATAAGCAGCGTTTCAAATTTGGGAAAGATAATTTTCACCACAAAAATGCACCTTTATAATAAAAGCATTACAAATATAATCACATTTGCGGTCACTTTGATAATGGTGTTTTCCGCTAATGTTACATTCAAGCTTATGTGTGGCATGTGGCATGTCTGCTCTTATAATGTGAAGAAATAGCCTAATAGTTTATCAAAATTTAAAGCTTAACGTTCTGATCTGCTGCGTCAGCCACATTGTAACAGTTTTGACTTGAGGTTATTTTTTTATAGGGGTGCCAGGTAGGTTGTGCCTACCAGAGAAAACATTGGTTTCTCCTTTTAGGTTGGGAGGGAATGAGTCCCATCTGGTCCGTCAAGTCTACACCATTACAAAGGACTTATGTAAACGTCAGAAGGGAAATCAACTTTTCATAAACCCTTAAAACATTGAAAGAACTTCAAAAACAACTATTCTTTTGCGTGGGTTGTATTAGCAACATCAATGGATTACACACATAATAATAATATAACACAATGAGTTCTGGTTCCTCCAGAAATGTCCTGTACCTCGGGCCTAAAAAGAGTCCAGCCCGGTAAAGGAGTTCAGTGAACTCAAGTGACTTTTGTCACGCAATGTTTGTCCGTTCATTCCGTGTAGCGTAAACCCAGTATTAAATCATACAATCAATATAACAATTTTACCACAGAACTTTAAAGCGTATCTGCTCTTACTAATTCCTCAACTACATCCAACTACATAAATCATCACCGTATACATCATATCAAAACAAATGAAATACCGTATACCAAAAAGGTGGTAGTCAGTCGGTCAGTCAGACAATCCAATCCGCCAACAGATCTCCAGCGGAGAAAGGCCACGAAGAATAGAGAGGAGTAGTCCACGGACGCAAAGAGTGGATCTGATCCTGGGTAAACTCTCAGGCTACAAAACACACATTTAACAGCAACAAAACAACCGGAATAGAGAAGCTTCGGGAACACATCCTCAGTCACGTCTCCATCACAAACGCCACTTTTGAGCAGCTGATGCTGGCTATTTAATTGGGAATTAAAGGGAAAGCACCCTATTGGAAGGAGAAGCACTGAGACGGCTCAAAATAATTCAGGGCCGTCACACACCCCCTCCCCTGGAAAAAGCCGACCATTGCCCTGGAAGGCACATCTTGGTCGGGGTAACCGAGAAAGGTCTCCTCATCACTTTCCTCTACAAAAATTCTCATGACTTTTTGGAGCTCACGCTCCTCAGCTGAGGGGTCACAGGCCTTAAGGTGTGAGACTTCTGGGTCTGGGAATCCGAGAAAAGTCTCCTCACTTTCCTCTTCAAAGATATCCAAGATCTTGCGGCGCTCAATCGCCTCCAATTCCTCAGCCGAGGGGTAACAGGCCTTAAGGCGTGAGACATGGACAACGCGCATATCTTCACCTGTGTCCTCTTTCACCACTCGGTAGTTCAAAGGGCCCATCTGCTCCACAATCCTATATGGTCCTTGCCATTTAGGAGCGAGCTTGGCAGAGAAGAATTTTTCAGCTTTCGAGTAAGGATGAGAGCGAAGCCACACCCGATCACGAAGCTGAAACTGCATGTCTCGTCTGTTCTTATCATAATTTCTCTTCTGCTTGAGTCGAGCCTGGGTCATGTTCTTTGAGACAAGAGCTCTCAAGTCATGGAGATGGACTACCTGGTCATAGCAAGCAGCGTCTGGAGTAATCTGCTGGGGCTGTAGCACCATATCCAAGGGTCCTCGGAGGGGACGACTTAGGTTCAGCTCTGCAGGTGTGACTCCAGTGGACTCTTGCACAGCAGAATTCAGGGCAAATCGAAACTCGTGAAGGTGCTTGTCCCAGTGTTTGTGCTGGGTCCCTACATAGGAAGCAATCATTGTCTTCAAGGTTCGATTTACTCTCTCAGTGAGATTGGTCTGTGGGTGATAGGCCGTGGTCAACTTCTGTCTCAGGTTCCATCTTTGGCAGGTCTCCTCAAAGAGATCAGAGACAAATTGGGAACCTCGATCAGACAGGATGTAATCAGGCACTCCCCAGCGAGTCAGGATCTCTTTCGTAAGGATGTTAGAGACGGTCCTTGCTGTGGCCTGACGCAGGGAAAAGAGTTCCACCCACTTTGAATAATAATCAACAAACACAAGCATGTACACATTCTGATTGGAGCTTCTAGGAAATGGACCCATCAAATCCACTCCTAGCATTTCCCAAGGTCGGGTAACCACCGTTTGCTGCAACTTGCCAGCAGGCTTTCTACCTTCTGGTTTGTACATTTGACAAACCTGACAGTTTCGGATGTGTGACTTCACATCCATGCTCAGATGTGGCCAGTACAGTAACGCTTGCAACCGCTTGTAGGTTTTGAACCTGCCCAAATGACCAGCTAATGGGTCTTCATGGAAATGTTGAAGCAGTTGTAGGCGTAGAGTTTCAGGTATGTACAATTGGTAGAGGGTTCTGTGTGGTAGTTGTACAACACGGTAGACTTTGTCTTCCAGGATGGTCAGCTTTGTGGTAGGATTGACCATCTTTTCTCCATCTTCCAGGATAGTCTGGTACAAAGCCTGTACTTCTGGATCATCCTGTTGGGCTTTCCATATGGTCTCATCAGAGATGGGAAAGTCTGCTTTGGGCGAGTCTCGACTGCTTGACAGGACAGTAGCACATGTAAGATGAGGGCCACCGTTGCCACAAGCAGGAGCTCTGGATAAGGCATCTGGAACAGTGTTGTATTTTCCTTTCCTGTATTCTACTGCAAAGGTGAACTCTTGCAACCGTAGAGCCCATCTTATGAGTCTGGTGCTTGGTTTGTTGGTCTTGAACACCCACACAAGGGAGGAATGGTCAGTGACCACAGTGAAGTGTCTTCCCTCCAGGTAGTACCTCCACTTTTCCAAAGCCCAGACAACTGCAAGGCACTCTTGCTCGGTTGTGGAGTAGTTCCGTTCTGCTCCATTCAATGTCCGACTGGCGAACGCTAGCACTTCTTCAGTGCCAAGTCCAGTCTGTTGGACTAGGACAGCACCAAGTCCAACATCACTTGCATCAGTGTAAACAACAAAAGGGGAATCAAAGTTGGGATGACCTAAAATGGGAGGTGTGACGAGGTGTCGTTTCAGGGTTTCAAAGGATGTCTGGCACTCTGCCGTCCATAGGAATTTCACTCCTTTTCGCTTCAACGCGTTGAGGGGTTCTGCCACCTGGGAGAAGTTCGACACAAACCGATGGTACCATCCAGCCATCCCAAGGAACCGTTGAAGGGCCTTGAGTGTGGTTGGCACAGGAAAATCTTGTACCGCCTTGGTCTTTTCAGGATCCACATGAATGCCGTCGAAAGACACAATATGGCCAAGGAACTTCAGGGAAGTTTGGCAGAAGTTGCTCTTCTTCATATTCACGGTCAGACCAGCTTCTCTTAGCTTGTCCAACACTGCTTGAAGATCTTGAAAGTGTTGTTCTCTGTTCTGGGAGTAGATAATTATATCGTCCAGGTAGACGAAACAGATCTTCCCTTTGAGCTCACCTAACGCAATCTCCATCAGTCTTTGGAAAGTGGCAGGTGCATTCTTTAATCCAAAAGGCATCACCTTAAAGGAAAACAAGCCCTCAGCACAGACAAAAGCAGTCTTGTCCTTGCTTTCCTGGTCCATCTCAACTTGCCAATAACCACTATTGAGGTCAAGGGTAGTGAACACAACAGCGCCAGACAATGACTCCAGGATCTCGTGGATGGTAGGAAAAGGATAGGCATCAGTCTGGGAAACATTGTTGGTCTTCCTATAGTCCACACAAAATCTAAGACCACCAGTCTTTTTTGGGATGAGGACAACAGGAGCAGCCCAAGGAGAGGAGGAACGTTCTATTATATCTTGTGTTAACATATCATTAATGAGTCCCTTTTGGATGATTAGCTTCGCTGGGGACAAACGATATGGCTTTTGCTTGATCGGCATTTCCTGTGTAAGGAATATTTTGTGCTTCAGGAGCCCGGTGCGTCCTAGCCTTGAAGTACATACATCAGCATTATTCTGCAGCTGTTCCAACAGCCTTAACTCCTCTGGATGTTCCAGCTGAGCTCTTCTTACAGCCTGTAAAAGGAGATCGTCAGAAGGATTATCAAGGGTTAGTGGTAACGGAGCAACGGCAGAGAAGACTGCCACATTTGAACCCCAATCATGTAACTTCGTAGCTTCTGATTGGAAGAAATGCTTCTTGCTCGGATTGTATGGAAACCAGTAGCAATTGTGTGCGATATCAATCTGGACACCACTGAAGTACATGAAATCAATTCCCAACACGACAGGAAAAGCAAGGTTCTTGGTTTGTAGGATAACCGAAGGAATCATATAGGAGCGGTTACACAGGCGGAACTCTACCTCACTCCATCCAAGTGGTCGTTTAGCCTCACCATCAGCCAGATAGAGTGGACCTTCTGTCCACGGCTTCAAGTTGTATTGCGGACCTTTAACCTCCTTCCACAGTTTCTCATTGAGCAGTGTGTAGGATGACCCGGTGTCCAGGATGGCTCTTCCTGTCCATGGGCCTATGGACAGGGGTAACACCAGTTGGTGCGGTATGAACTGAAAGGAAGGGGATGTCGATGGGGGGGCGTAGGCAGTGACTCTTGGGATTTCAGCTCTGGTTAAAGCACCCAGAGAAGGATGGTCATTCCTGCGAAGAGAGTTAGGTGTGTTGGCCTGTTGTGATTTGTGGTTTCTGGAAGGGTTTTCGTGATACGGTCTTGGACATGTAGCTGAAGAATGTCCCTTTTGGCTACATCTCCAACAGAACATGAGAGGGGTCATGGCTTGAGACTCTGGCTGTTGTTGATGGTCTGTCTTGGGTAACGGTTTGGGTGTCTGTTTCTTTCTTTGGTCATATTGCTGTTGGCATTCTCTGTCCTTCTCAAACTGCTGTCCCAAGCGAACCAGTCCATCGACAGTGGTGACTCGTTCTCGGAGTTGACTGGCTAGTAGTGGGTTGATGTTCTTCAAAATCAATTTAATGACCTCTTCCTCCTCAATGCCAGGTTTCCACCTTCTGCACAGGGAGTGGTAACCGTATGCAAAGTCACGGATACTCTCTTTCTCTCTTTGTACTCGATTCCTGACTCTGTCTGCCAACTCATCTGTGTAGTCCTCAGACAGAAATGCAGAGGAAAACTTGGCCTCAAAGTCAGCCCAGGAGGTAGTGGTGAGACGTGCCACATCCCACCAGTCTCGAGCTGTCCCATGCAACACATTCCTCAATGTGGCAAGGAGTTCTTCGTCAGCCAGGGGATTGAGGGCAAGAAAGTCACAACATCTTTCTAGGTACATTAGCGGATCAGGACTGTCATCTTTTTTCCCAAAGGTGGGAAATTGCAATTTAATGGGCATCGCCCCCACATGACATCTACTCAAATCACCATGAACAAACGAGCTAGGAGGGATTGAGGAAGTAGAGGGGGAGGGTGTTATCGGACAATGAAAATGAACACCAGGATGCATGGTGGATTGCATCCTGCAAGGGGTGGCTGTAGCATGGCCTTGTCTTGGCTCTTCAGAGGTGCCAGCTTGGCCCTCAGTGGCCTGAACAGAAGTGGACACTAGAGAAACTCTGTGTAAGGAGTTGTGCTTAATGGAGGCCATGTCCACAGACACGTCATCCAACATTTTAACACAATTAGAGAGCTCTGTTTGCAAGTGGTCTACAGTGTTAACCATGGGAGAAAAAACAGAATTAACGTCCTTGAGGACCTCAGTGTGATGATGTTGCAGGCGCCATTGGAGAGTGGCAGTGAGTTGGTTTCGTTGGTAGTCAAACTGCCTGTCCATGGCACCAGTAATTTCCCGTCTTCCACTCTCACTGAGCTCTGTCAGCGTGTGGGTTAGAGTGCTCAGTGAGGTTCTGAATTCCATGGCACTCTGTTGTTGCTCTTCCCTCAGACATTTGAATTTATCGTGGATAAGAGTTTGGAGATGTTGTTGAGTCCGACGAATATCAAGGATGTCACCTTGAAGTTGTAAAACTACAACCTCTGGAGATAAACCAGACAATGGAGGAAGGTTGGGTGTCAGATGGAGGGCTGGCTCAGTACTTTCACACAGATCCATGTCAATAAGTGAGTAACTGGTTAGACCTCCTGTGGCCTGTGGTTCAGACCGAGCATTCAGATTCCCAGGGCTCTGGCCCAAATCAACTCCATTATCTCCATTCCCATTATGATTTGTGTTGTCAGCTTGATGGTCAGAATGGCCCTGTGTATTCCCATTGACAGGTATGAAATGGATGAGCACATTATCTTGGGGTGAATCCATTGTTTTAATTCCACACAAAATATTTGCTTTGGTTAGTTCTCAATGTTGAGCTGTCCCATCTGGGGTGCCATTTTTTATGTAACGGTTTTGACTTGAGGTTATTTTTTTATAGGGGTGCCAGGTAGGTTGTGCCTACCAGAGAAAACATTGGTTTCTCCTTTTAGGTTGGGAGGGAATGAGTCCCATCTGGTCCGTCAAGTCTACACCATTACAAAGGACTTATGTAAACGTCAGAAGGGAAATCAACTTTTCATAAACCCTTAACCTCTTTGATCTCTAGGGGCGCTATTTCATTTTTGGATAAAAAACGTTCCCGTTTTAAGCGCGATATTTTGTCACGAAAAGATGCTCGACTATGCATATTCTTGACAGTTTTTGAAAGAAAACACTCTGAAGTTTCAGAATCTGCAAAGATATTGTCTGTAAGTGCCCCAGAACTCATTCTACAGGCGAAACCAAGATGATGCATCAACCAGGAAATGATCAGAATTTCTGAAGCTCTGTTTTCCATTGTCTCCTTATATGGCTGTGATTGCGCAAGGAATGAGCCTACACTTTCTGTCGTTCCCCCAAAGTGTTAGCAGCATTGTGACGTATTTGTAGGCATATCATTGGAAGATTGACCATAAGAGACTACATTTTCCAAGTGTCCGCCTGGTGTCCCTGCGTCGAAATTGGAGCGTAAAGCCAGGTGCAATTATTTTTCCATTTGAGAGCAAGGAGAAACCAGGCTTCCACGAAGGATATATCATTGAAGAGATATGTGGAAAAACACCTTGAGGATTGATTCTAAACCACGTTTGCCATGTTTCAGTCGATATTATGGAGTTAATTTGGAAAAAAGTTCGCGTTTTGAGGGCTGAATTTTCGTTTTTTTTTTTTTTTTTTTTTTTTTTGGTAGCCAAATGTGATGTACAAAACGGAGCTATTTCTAATACACAAAGAATCTTTTTGGAAAAACGGAGCATCTGCTATCTAACTGAGAGTCTCCTCATTGAAAACATCAGAAGTTCTTCAAAGGTAAGTTATTTTATTTGAAGGCTTTACTTGTTTTTGTGATAGTTGCCTGCTAAATGCTAACGCTAATGCTAACGCTAATGCTAATGCTAAATGCTACGCTAGCTAGCTACTGTTACACAAATGATTGTTTTCCTATGGTTGAAAAGCATATTTTGAAAATCTGAGATGACAGTGTTGTTAACAAAAGGCTAAGCTTGAGAGCTAGCATATTTATTTCATTTCATTTGCGATTTTCATGAATAGTTAACGTTGCGTTATGGTAATGAGCTTAGGTCTATAAATAGAATCCCGGATCCGGGTTTGGTCGTCGCAACAGGTTAAAACATTGAAAGAACTTCAAAAACAACTATTCTTTTGCGTGGGTTGTATTAGCAACATCAATGGATTACACACACATAATAATATAACACAATGAGTTCTGGTTCCTCCAGAAATGTCCTGTACCTCGGGCCTAAAAAGAGTCCAGCCCGGTAAAGGAGTTCAGTGAACTCAAGTGACTTTTGTCACGCAATGTTTGTCCGTTCATTCCGTGTAGCGTAAACCCAGTATTAAATCATACAATCAATATAACAATTTTACCACAGAACTTTAAAGCGTATCTGCTCTTACTAATTCCTCAACTACATCTAACTACATAAATCATCACCGTATACATCATATCAAAACAAATGAAATACCGTATACCAAAAAGGTGGTAGTCAGTCGGTCAGTCAGACAATCCAATCCGCCAACAGATCTCCAGCGGAGAAAGGCCACGAAGAATAGAGAGGAGTAGTCCACGGACGCAAAGAGTGGATCCGATCCTGGGTAAACTCTCAGGCTACAAAACACACGTTTAACAGCAACAAAACAACCGGAATAGAGAAGCTTCGGGAACACATCCTCAGTCACGTCTCCATCACAAACGCCACTTTTGCGCAGCTGATGCTGGCTATTTAATTGGGAATTAAAGGGAAAGCACCCTATTGGAAGGAGAAGCACTGAGACGGCTCAAAATAATTCAGGGCCGTCACAACATTGCGTAAAAAAGTTTTGTTTGATGCTAGTCGTTGTATTAATTTGGGATCTATCACATCCCACAACTATCCCAGACTATGTTTCAAATATTTATTTCTAGCACAAAATAGAATAGGTCAACTTTTGTGCTATGGGGGCTAGTAGATTGCCATGGGCTAGTGCTTTTGCTGTTCGTTAGGCATGCTCATCTTGATGGGTGACGAAAAGTAAATGTGGACAGTTCTTCCAATATCTTAAATAAGCACCTCGGAATTCGATATGGACGCGGACAGTTGTGGGGTGCGTTTTTTGTAGGGTGCATTATGGCCACACAAAGAGGATGTCGCCGTGAAATTCGAGGCATTGGTCGTGGATGTCTGATTCACATTTCAGTTGAATGCATTCAATTGTACACCTGACTAGGTATCCCCCTCCCCTTTCCCTTTAATAAAGTGTGTACAGCACATGGCTTTCAAGCAACTTTTTTCCAAATCATCATTAGAGTCACATCATGCAGCCTTACAATTTATTAAAAATTAAAACGTATAGCTCAACGTTTGTAGAACAACTGAAGTTACATTAATAACTCAAAATTAAGCACATACTGTAGTACCTATTACTTTGTTAACCGCTCAACACAGAATAGCCGCATGTGCGCACTCCCTCATTGTTTGGAGAAAATGTCCTTTCATTTTTTTCCAGATTTATTTAATTGTATTCTTCATACAATAAAATAATGTAACGGAATTCTAAACAAATCTTGTCTGCTAAATGAACTAGTGTCGCCCACTGTCATTAGGCATAGCCAGATCAGGACCTAACATTAAGACAACTCAAAGCATGCTATTCTGTTCTTCTGAAAAATACTACATTTTCTTCATATCATGCTTCTTTAGACCTGTCTAAAATAAATAATGTATTTATTGTGAAAGTGTAGGCTATATTACATGGATTTATTACACTTTTTAAAATGTATATATTCCAAAGGTCAGCATCAGTGGCTTGTGTGGAAGCCAGGAGATGCTAAATGTGTTTGTTAATTAACGTCAATTACCATGAGACTGATAGTTATTTTCTTGACAATCACCAGCTGACTGTAACGGTTTTCTATATGAGAAGGAGAGTCGGACCAAAATGCAGCGTGTCGATTGCGATCCATGTTTTAATAAACAAACGTAAAACACGAATCAATACAAACACTACAAAATAAAGAACGTAATGAACGTAACGAAAACCTAAACAGCCTATCTGGTGCAAACACATAGACAGGAACAATCACCCACAAACACACAGTGAAACCCAGGCTACCTAAATATGGTTCCCAATCAGAGACAATGACGAACACCTGCCTCTGATTGAGAACCATATCAGGCCGAACATAGAACTGGACAAACTAGACATGTAACATAGAATGCCCACTCAGATCACACCCTGACCAACCACAACATAGAAATATACAAAGTAAACTATGGTCAGGGTGTGACAGTACCCCCCCCCCCCCCCAAGGTGCGGACTCCGGCCGCAAAACCTGAACCTATAGGGGAGGGTCTGGGTGGGCATCTGTCCGCGGTGGCGGCTCTGGCGCTGGACGTGGACCCCACTCCATAATAGTCTTAGTCCACCTCCTTAGCGTCCCTAGATAGGTTACCCTCCTAAATGACAGCTCGGGACAGAGGGGCAGCTCGGAACAGAAGGACAGCTCGGGACAGAGGTAGCTCGGGACTGATGGGTAGCTCAGCACTGAGAGGAAGCTCAGCACTGAGAGGAAGCTCAGCACTGAGAGGAAGCTCAGGCAGGTAGTTGGATCCGGCAGATCCTGGCTGGCTGGCGGTTCTGGCAGATCCTGGCTGACTGGCAGATCCTGGCTGACTGGCAGATCTGGCAGATCCTGGCTGACTGGCAGATCTGGCAGATCCTGGCTGACTGGCAGATCTGGCAGATCCTGGCTGACTGGCAGATCTGGCAGATCCTGGCTGACTGGCAGATCTGGCAGATCCTGGCTGACTGGCAGATCTGGCAGAGTCTGGTCGACTGGCAGATCTGGCAGAGTCTGGTCGACTGGCAGATCTGGCAGAGTCTGGTCAACTGGCAGATCTGGCAGAGTCTGGTCGACTGGCAGATCTGGAAGAGTCTGGTCGACTGGCAGATCTGGAAGAGTCTGGTCGACTGGCAGATCTGGAAGAGTCTGGTCGACTGGCAGATCTGGAAGAGTCTGGTCGACTGGCAGATCTGGAAGAGTCTGGTCGACTGGCAGATCTGGAAGAGTCTGGTCGACTGGCAGATCTGGAAGAGTCTGGTCGACTGGCAGCTCTGGCTGCTCCATGCTGACTGGCTGCTCCATGCTGACTGGCAGCTCTGGCTGCTCCATGCTGACTGGCAGCTCTGGCTGCTCCATGCTGACTGGCTGCTCCATGCTGACTGGCAGCTCCATGCTGACTGGCAGCTCTGGCTGCTCCATGCTGACTGGCTGCTCCATGCTGACTGGCAGCTCTGGCTGCTCCATGCTGCCTGGCTGCTCCATGCTGACTGGTGGCCCTGGCTGCTCCATGCTGACTGGCGGCCCTGGCTGCTCCATGCTGACTGGCAGCTCTGGCGGCTCCTTGCAGACTGGCAGCTCTGGCGGCTCCTTGCAGACTGGCAGCTCTGGCGGCTCCTTGCAGACTGGCAGCTTTGGCGGCATCCTGCAGACTGGCAGCTCTGGCGGCTCCTTGCAGACTGGCAGCTCCTTGCAGACTGGCAGCTCCTTGCAGACTGGCAGCTCTATGCAGACTGGCAGCTCTATGCAGACTGGCAGCTCCTTGCAGACTGGCAGCTCCTTGCAGACTGGCAGCTCCTTGCAGACTGGCCTCTCTGCTTTCACCGCCTCCATTCTACGATAACCTTCCTCGCACTGCTCCAGCGAATCCCAGGCGGGCTCCGGCACTCTCCCTGGGTCGGCCGCCCACCTGTCGATCTCCTCCCAAGTAGTATAGTCCATACTCCTGCTGTCCATAACGTCCTCCCATGTCCATTCCTCTTTACGCTGCTGTTGCTGCCTGTTGACACGCTGCTTGGTCCGTTGGTGGTGGGTGATTCTGTAACGGTTTTCTATATGAGAAGGAGAGTCGGACCAAAATGCAGCGTGTCGATTGCGATCCATGTTTTAATAAACAAACGTAAAACACGAATCAATACAAACACTGCAAAATAAAGAACGTAATGAACGTAACGAAAAATTGCATGACCACCACAGCCCTAGCCACTGCACATTCTCTAAAGCCTTGTTCATTTGACAGTTTGAAGTGACTCCCCCAAATTTTGTTTTGCATATCCGAATCAAATCTGTTCTTTTTCCTGCAGTCTGAACAGCCAAAAGCACATGGAATCGGATACTACTAGCCACATTTCAAATCATCTTCGTAAGTGGTTTAAAATCAGATATAAATTTGACTCCTGATCATGTGACTTGTGTCTGAATGGTCAAATCTGATTTATTCGCCCTCAAGTGGTTTTTAGACTGTTCATTTACATATCTTGTTGCTTGTTAGCTATTTTGTTGATAGTTTGACAAGATCATGTGGTAGCTAACTAGCTTGTTAATTTTTTACCAACAAATTAGTGTATGTGCCAGAAAGCTGAACAGCTACCTAGGTATCTTGATTGTTGTGGTTAGCCAAAAATGACACATTTGTAAAGTTCAAAGTTCTTACACTTTGATTTTGAACATTCAATGAAACTGGGAAATGTCCATGGCAGCCAGTGGTGGAAAAAGTACCCACATGTCATACTTGAGTAAAAGTAGAGATACCTTAATAGAAAATTACTCAAGAAAAAGTGAAAGTCAGTGTCACGCCCTGGCCTTAGTATTTTGTGTTTTCTTTATTATTTTGGTCAGGCCAGGGTGTGACATGGGTGATTATGTGTTTGTCTTGTCTAGGGGTTTTTGTAGATTAATGGGGTTGTGTTTAGTGGAGTTGTCCAGGAAAGTCTATGGTTGCCTAGAGTGGTTCTCAATCAGAGGCAGGTGTTTATCGTTGTCTCTGATTGGGAACCATATTTAGGCAGCCATATTCTTTGAGTGTTTCGTGGGTGATTGTTCCTGTCTCTGTGTTTGTTTGCACCAGATAGGGCTGTTTCGGTTTTTTCACATTTATTGTTTTTGTAAACTGTTCATTTATCATCTTCATTAAAGATGTTTATGAATAACCACACTGCATTTTGGTCCTCCTTTCTTTAGAACAGAAGAAAACCGTAACAGTCAGCCAGTAAAATACTACTTGAGTAAAGGTCTAGAAAACATTTATTTTTTATATTTACAGATAGCCAGGGGCACACGCCAACACTCAGACATCATTTACAAACAAATAATTTGTGTTTAGTGAGTCTGCCAGATCAGAGGCAATAGGGATGAACAGGGATGTTCTCTTGATAAGTACATAAGTACATAAATTTGACAATTTTCCTATCCTGCTAGCCATTCAGTCTAACGAGTACTTTTGGGTGTCGGGAAAATGTATTGAGTAAAACGTACATTATTTTCTTTAGGAATGTAGTAAAGTAAAATAAAAAGTTGTCAAGAATATAAATAGTAAAGTTAAGTACAGATACCCCCAAAAACGAATTAAGTAGAACTTTAAAGTATTTTTTCTTAAGTACATTACACTACTGATGGCAGGCAGTGTTGTCACCTTAGCTTGCTACATAACCTCTGAGTGATAGGAAGCAGGAGAACCACCACCAAACAACCTACACCACGGCACACACACCTGTCGTTTCAATGACAACCAGCCATGTCAGCAAATTACTGCTGTCTGAACACACAAATCCGATTTGGTCACTTGTAACTTTCTGTTTTGACAGTCAGTATTCCAAAATGGATTTGAATAACAAAACTTATTTGAGTAATAAGGCCTGCAGTGTGAACAAGGCTTTATTTCTCTATGTTCACTCTACATATTTGTATATAATGTATGTAAATTCCTCTGTCTGTATTCTGTCTATGAATGTTGTCAATCACCAAGTCAAAGTCTGAGTATGTGCAAATGTACTTTAAGGTGATTCAGATTCTACTGTATTTCAACAGCCTGTACAGCTAACTTATAACCACACGGAGGCACTACTGTACTATGTGGATCATTTTTGCACACATTGGGGTCTATCTATGCATGTCTGAATGTACTTTAAAGCTCACACATTTTAATAAAAGTACCTACCTATTCACTTTTACCTCATCAGTATTTTCCTTGAGTTCACTGCAATTGTAAATTATCCAAAATACACCCTGATTTCTTTGGTGCAGTAAGGACACACATCTGAAAGGTTACAGGAAGAAACATCTCATGCACTTGTTTGGTTTTGAGGTAGTAAATTGTTGGTAAGTTGTTGCAGCATTCACAATTGCATAAACATATATTTGTTGACTATGTTCTATTTCATAAAGTTTTAAAGATGAAGAGAATGGTGTTTTTGTAGAACACTGGTCATATAGGCACAACACAAGTGTATCCATGCGACCCATCAAACATTATTTGTGCACTTGGAATCAGTCTAATAACACCAGGTTCCCACTTTAACCTTAGTGACCAGGACCTGAAGACTAAGACAGAAATATGTAGTGACCTGCTTGGACAGGTATGTGCCTGTGTTCTGTTGTTGTGTGGTTTTTAGGGCATGTTTATCAGTTAGCTCTGGTTTAGTCGGGGTCCAGCATGCCAGTCCCTCTGCTGTCTGCCAATCAAGGGAATGCCTGGAATGTGTCAGTGCCAAATCAAATCAAATCAAATGTATTTGTCACATACACATGGTTAGCAGATGTTAATGCGAGTGTAGCGAAATGCTTGTGCTTCTAGTTCCGACAATGCAGTAATAACCAACGAGTAATCTAACCTAACAATTTCAAAACTACTGTCTTATACACACAAGTGTAAGGGGATAAATAATATGTACATAAAGATATATGAATGAGTGATGGTACAGAACGGCATAGGCAAGATGCAGTAGATGGTATCGAGTACAGTATATACATATGAGATGAGTAATGTAGGGTATGTAAATAAAGTGGCATAGGTTAAAGTGGCTAGTGATACATGTATTACATAAAGATGCAGTAGATGATATAGAGTACAGTATATACATATACATATGAGATGAGTAATGTAGGGTATGTAAACATTATATTAAGTAGCATTGTTTAAAGTGGCTAGTGATATATTTTCCATCAATTTCCATCAATCCCCATTATTAAAGTGGCTGGAGTTGAGTCAGTGTGTTGGCAGCAGCCACTCAATGTTAGTGGTGGCTGTTTAACAGTCTGATGGCCTTGAGATAGAAGCTGTTTTTCAGTCTCTCGGTCCCTGCTTTGATGCAACTGTACTGACCTCACCTTCTGGATGATAGCGGGGTGAACAGGCAGTGGCTCGGGTGGTTGTTGTCCTTGATGATCTTTATGGCCTTCCTGTGACATCGGGTGGTGTAGGTGTCCTGGAGGGCAGGTAGTTTGCCCCCGGTGATGCGTTGTGCAGACCTCACTATCCTCTGGAGAGCCTTACGGTTGTGGGAGGAGCAGTTGCCGTACCAGGCGGTGATACAGCCCGACAGGATGCTCTCGATTGTGCATCTGTAGAAGTTTGTGAGTGCTTTTGGTGACAAGCCGAATTTCTTCAGCCTCCTGAGGTTGAAGAGGCGCTGCTGCACCTTCTTCACAACGCTGTCTGTGTGGGTGAACCAATTCAGTTTGTCTGTGATGTGTTACCCATTTAATGGGTAAATCATTAAATGTTTATATTGCATTAAAGCAATTCAATCAATGATGTTTCTTTCATTACTGTATTACTGTTGTCTTTGATTTAATAGACAGATTGCCTATTGGTCAGTTAGCTGATGGTCCACAACAGGCTCCAGTATCGTTTACGTTATGCAGATACACGGTAACGACCATGTCATTGCAGTGTTTCATTTTAACTGTTCACTAAGTGAATTAAGCATCAAACAGGAGCCATTGTATGTTTACTGGAAGCATCGTTGCTTTGAAAGACAACATGAGTGGCTGCTGCATCTGCATGGTGTGTTCATTTCAATGCAAACCATTGTTTGATTCTTCCACTGTTGTCTCCTGCTGGTTAGAATGCTGCTGTGAGTTCATGGTTTGTGGTAGAGCAACAACACTCCTGCCACGCTGATCCTCAACACTGGGGTCCCTCAGGGGTGTGTACTTAGTCCCCATCTGTACACCCTGTTCACCCATGACTGCGTGGCCAAGCACGACTCCAACACCATCATTAAGTTTGCTGACGACACAACAGTCTGATTGTGGACTAAGGAAAAGGAGGGCTGAATAGGCCCCAATTAACATCGACGGGGCTATAGTGGAGCGAGTCAAGAGTTTCAAGTTCCTTGGTGTCCACAACATTAACAAACTATCATGGTCCAAACACACCAAGACAGTCGTGAAGAGTGCACGACAGCACATTTTCCCTCTCAGGAGACTGAAAAGATTTGGCATGTGTCCCCAGATCCTCATAAAGCTCTACAGCTGCACCATCGAGAGCATCCTGACCGGTTGCATCACCGCCTGGTATGGCAACTGCTTGGCATCAGACCATAACGCACTACAGAGTGTAGTACATATGACACAGTACATCACTGGGGCCATGCTTCCTGCTATCCAGGACCTATATACTAGGTGGTGTCATAGGAAGGCCCAAACAATTGTCAAAGACTCCAGCCACCCAAGTCATATACTGTTTACTCTGCTACCACATGGCAAGTGGTACTGGAGTGCCAAGTTTAGGTCCAAAAGGCTCCTTAACAGATTCTACCCCCAAGCTATAAGACTGCTGAACAATCAATCAAATGGCACATGTACTCAGTATCGGTACCCCCTGTATATAGCCTCATTATTGTTATTTTATTGTGTTACTGTTGATTACATTTTTTACTTTAGTTTATTTAGTAAATATGTTCTTAACTCTATTTCTTGAACTGCATGGTTGGTTAAGGGCTTGTATTTCACCTGTTGTATTCGTGACAAATGTGACAAATAAAATGTAATTTGGTGTGGCTGCTCCTGGAGGGGAAGATAGCTGAGACTGACAGCCTACTATCCTATCCTCTGCTGCTGTTGAGGCCTATGGATGGATGTGGCAGGGAGGGTCTGAGCAATGGGCGGACTGCCAGGCAAGCTGTGCGTCCTCCACACTGAGCAGCACTATCTCTCCTCTGCTCTACCCACCATGACACCCACCAGCCACCATCTTTCTCACCCGGCACAGAGTGTCTCACACCCATTAAATATCCCTGACATGCACGTTCCCCCACAGGGTCCACACACACACACACACACACACACACACACACACACACACACACACACACACACACACACACACACACACACACACACCAACCCCTCAGTGGGCACTATTGGACAGAGGCTGCCCCCTACACACATATTGTTGTGGTCAACAGGGAGGTCTGATTCGGACAGGAACCACATAGTGCTGTTCTACACACTGACGGTAACCCACAGAAAGAGCAGAAAGAGTGTAATTTCAGCTTGAGCATCTATGTGTCGGTGGCGGAGTGAGGGGATTTGTAATGAAGAGATGCAGCATTGTTTGATTGACATTGTGCAAAGGCCCAACTCTCTATCCTTCGTTTTGATCTTTTCTTCTTTTCTTCTTTTTCTCTGTCTCAAGGATGGAATGTGCTGCAGGGCTGATCAAATGGGAGAATACAAATTAGTCTCCATACCGATGACCTTGGCAATGTGAAGATGCTGGAATACACTTCCTGCAGTTCCTGGGAGTAATGGCACTGAAGGGGATGGCTGCCATTTTATGGGCTCCTAACCAACTGTGCAATTTGGTTTGTTTTTTCAAATTATTTATAACTTATTTTGTACATACTATAATGTTGCTGCTACCGTCTCTTATGACCAAAATTTGTTCTTAACTGACTTGCCTGGTTAAATAAAGGTTAAATAAAAAATACAAATAAATAAAAGAGCTTCTATCTTCCTGAATCCTGCTTACATACAAAAACTAAAGCAGGAAGTACCAGTGACTCGATCAAAACGGAAGGGGTCAGATGACGCGAATGCTACTCTACAAGACTGTTTTGCCAGCACAGACCGGAATATGTTTCGGGATTCCTCCAATGGTATTGATGAGTATATCATCTCAGTCACCGACTTCATCAATAAACGCAGCAACGACATCATCCCCACAACCGTACGTGACCATACGTACATATCCCAACCAGAAGCCATGGATTACAGGCAACATCCGCACCGAGCTAAAGACTAGAATGGCCGCATTCAAGGAGCAGGACACTAATCCGGATGCTTATAAGAAATCCTGCTATAACCTCAGACGAACCATCAAATAGGCAAACATAGGCAGACTGTGTGATCACACTCTCCGTAGTCAATGTTTTTTTTTAACTCGGCAAGTCAGTTAAGAACAAATTCTTATTTACAATGACGGCCTACCCCGGCCTAACACTCTCCTAACCCGGAAGAAGCTGGGCCAATTGTGCGCCGCCCTACGGGACTCCCGTTCACAACCAGTTGTAATACAGGTCAGGATTGAACCAGGGACTGTAGTGACGCCTCTAGCACTGAGATGCATTGCCTTAGAACGCTGCACCACTCGGAAGGCCCTGGTGTGCGCAAGAACTTTAAACAGATCCAAATTCACAAGGCTGTGGGGCCAGATGGATTACCAGGCCGTGTACAGACCAACTGGCAATTGTTTTCACTAACATTGTCAAACTCTCCCTGGCCGATTATGTAATACCTACATGTTTCAAGCAGACCCGCATTGTCCCTGTGACCAAGAAAGTGAAGGTAAACTGCCTAAATTTCTACCGCCCCACTCACGTCGGTAGCCATGAAGTGCCAAGGTGGTAAGGGTAGGCAACAACACGGTTGCCACACTGATCAAAACAGTGGTAAGCCTGATCACCGACAACGATGAGACAGCCTATTCTGAGGAAGTCAGAGAACAGGCAGTGTGGTTCCAGGACAACAACCTCTCCCTCAACATGAGCAAGACAAAGGAGCTGACCATGGACTACAGGAAAAGGAGGGCTGAACAGGCCCCCATTAACATCGACGGGGCTGCGGTGGAGCGAGTGAGAGTTTCAGGTTCCTTGGTGTCAACATCACCTGCCACGTTCTGACCTTAGTTCCTTTTTTATGTCTTTGTGTTAGGTTGGTCAGGGCGTGAGTTGGGGTGGGTAGTCTATGTTCTTTTTTCTAGGTTGTTATATTTTTACGTGTTTGGCCTAGTATGGTTCTCAATCAGAGGCAGGTGTCGTTCGTTGTCTCTGATTGAGAATCATACTTAGGTAGCCTGCTTTCCCCATTTTGGTTGTGGGTGTTTAATTTCTGTTTAGTGTCTGTTCACCTGGCAGAACTGTTTTGTTTTCTCTTAGTTATTGTTTTGTGTAGTGTTCAGTTTGTTCAATTAAAACATGACAAACCCTTAACATGCTGTATTTTGGTCCTCCTCTCCTTCCACCAACGAGAAGCGTTACATCACCAAACAACTGTCATGGTCCAAATACACCAAGACAGTCATGAAGAGGGCACGACAAAACCTATTCTGCCTCAGGGGACTGAAAAGATTTGGCACGGGTCCCCAGATCCTAAAAAAGTTCTGCAGCTGCACCATCGAGAGCATCCTGACCGGTTGCATCATCGCCTGGTATGGCAACTGCTTGGCATCTGACCATAAGGCTCTACAGAGTGTAGTGCGTACGGCCCAGTACATCACTGGGGGCAAGCTTCCTGCCATCCAAGACCTATATAATAGGTGGAGTCAGAGGAAAGCCCATAAAATTGTCAGAGACTCCAGTCACCCATTTCATAGACTATTTTCTCTGCTACCGCACGGCAAGGCTCCTTAAAACAGCTTTAACCCCAAAGCCATAAGACTGCTGAACAATTCATAAAATGGCCACCGGACTATTTGTTTTGCACACTGTTGCTACTCTCTGTTTATTATCTATGCATAGTCACTTCACCCTACCTACAGTGCCTTGCGAAAGTATTCGGCCCCCTTGAACTTTGCGACCTTTTGCCACATTTCAGGCTTCAAACATAAAGATATAAAACTGTATTTTTTTGTGAAGAATCAACAACAAGTGGGACACAATCATGAATTGGAACGACATTTATTGGATATTTCAAACTTTTTTAACAAATCAAAAACTGAAAAATTGGGCGTGCAAAATTAATCAGCCCCCTTAAGTTAATACTTTGTAGCGTCACCTTTTGCTGCGATTACAGCTGTAAGTCGCTTCGGGTATGTCTCTATCAGTTTTGCACATCGAGAGACTGACATTTTTTCCCATTCCTCCTTGCAAAACAGCTTGAGCTCAGTGAGGTTGGATGGAGAGCATTTGTGAACAGCAGTTTTCAGTTCTTTCCACAGATTCTCGATTGGATTCAGGTCTGGACTTTGACATGGCCATTCTAACACCTGGATATGTTTATTTTTGAACCATTCCATTGTAGATTTTGCTTTATGTTTTGGATCATTGTCTTGTTGGAAGACAAATCTCCGTCCCAGTCTCAGGTCTTTTGCAGACTCCATCAGGTTTTCTTCCAGAATGGTCCTGTATTTGGCTCCATCCATCTTCCCATCAATTTTAACCATCTTCCCTGTCCCTGCTGAAGAAAAGCAGGCCCAAACCATGATGCTGCCACCACCATGTTTGACAGTGGGGATGGTGTGTTCAGCTGTGTTGCTTTTACGCCAAACATAACGTTTTGCATTGTTGCCAAAAAGTTCAATTTTGGTTTCATCTGACCAGAGCACCTTCTTCCACATGTTTGGTGTGTCTCCCAGGTGGCTTGTGGCAAACTTTAAACAACACTTTTTATGGATATCTTTAAGAAATGGCTTTCTTCTTGCCACTCTTCCATAAAGGCCAGATTTGTGCAATATACGACTGATTGTTGTCCTATGGACAGTCTCCCACCTCAGCTGTAGATCTCTGCAGTTCATCCAGAGTAATCATGGGCCTCTTGGCTGCATCTCTGATCAGTTTTCTCCTTGTATGAGCTGAAAGTTTAGAGGGACGGCCAGGTCTTGGTAGATTTGCAGTGGTCTGATACTCCTTCCATTTCAATATTATCGCTTGCACAGTGCTCCTCGGGATGTTTAAAGCTTGGGAAATCTTTTTGTATCCAAATCCGGCTTTAAACTTCTTCACAACAGTATCTCGGACCTGCCTGGTGTGTTCCTTGTTCTTCATGATGCTCTCTGCGCTTTTAACGGACCTCTGAGACTATCACAGTGCAGGTGCATTTATACGGAGACTTGATTACACACAGATGGATTGTATTTATCATCATTAGTCATTTAGGTCAACATTGGATCATTCAGAGATCCTCACTGAACTTCTGGAGAGAGTTTGCTGCACTGAAAGTAAAGGGGCTGAATAATTTTGCACGCCCAATTTTTCAGTTTTTGATTTGTTAAAAAAGTTTGAAATATCCAATAAATGTCGTTCCACTTCATGATTGTGTCCCACTTGTTGTTGATTCTTCACAAAAAAATACAGTTTTATATCTTTATGTTTGAAGCCTGAAATGTGGCAAAAGGTCGCAAAGTTCAAGGGGGCCGAATACTTTCGCAAGGCACTGTACATGTACAAAATACCTAACTAACCTGCACCTGTACACCTGTTGTATTCGGCACATGTGACAAATAAAATTAGATTTGAAATAAAAAAATATGTCACCATTTCATTGGATTTAGGTTAAAGGTTTGGTGAAAAAAATATGAAAATCCCTTACGTTGATGACTATTTTCAAATCCAATCAGTTTTCCACGTTGATTCAACGTCACTAGGGCTGTTACGGTGACCGTATTGCCGCCACACAGGTGGTCACGAGTCATGACCCCAGTCAAATTCCATGTGACCATTTAGTCACAGTAACTAGGCTTCTCCAAGCTCTGATGTTGCTGGTCATTAGTTGCCTACCAAACTTGCTAACTGGCTGGTACTGAGCACTCTATTGTCCCTGTAATTACTCTGACATCAATGCAACTGTTATCGACAATCTAATCAAACACTTCATGAGAGCCCATGAGCTCATGTTACGCAATATTTCTATTTGCCTTATGTAGCTCCGCCCACTCGACCCAGTTCCATTTGAACGGGATTGTGTTTGTGTTTCCGTTTTACAACTTCCGCCAACACTAGCGAATTACCTCAGAGCGGTGGCTAGCTAATAATTAAAAAGCGTGCATCATTAACACATCTTAACAAATTAACAAAAACAAAACATGGCTCACATTTGGGAACACAAGCAAATGGCTTCACCAGGAGGGAAAAGGATTGGTATTTTTGAAGGCCGATGTTCAGCCCAGCCAATCAAGCAGCTCTTACCACTCTGCTTGGGCACTTGTATTCAGCAGTGTGTCAGTAGAGACGGTTGGATGTGCTTGCATCGCTGGCCTTGGAAAGTCATGCAACCTCAATTTTGTGGAAGGTCAGCTAATAAGCAAAGTCACTTGCATTTCTATGTCTAACATTACTTAACATAAGCGATTACAGCATACAAGTAGCCTACATCTGTTGTGGTCAGTGTTACAATACTTCATAGGTTAACGTTATGATAGAGTTATGATAGAGTTATGATATCTATGATCAATCTCCGCATTGCTTGGTCTTGTAATTGATGTTTATAGCCTATTTTCTTCGTTCCTTTTTATAGATGAAAGTGCGCTATATTGCCTTATCTAGACACATAATTACTTGTAGACTTGTCTACGTGCTGCTGTGCGTTTTGTTTCTAACCTTACTTTGCTACCTATCAGCTTTACGGTTTTTACTTTTTAATTACCATTTATATTTTTTGTTTTTCCCTCGCTCTACTTTTTTCATCAACTTTTTCACTCTGGACACTTTATCTGGATGTGGTTCGTCAGGACCTCCACCAGCCAAAGCTAAGTAGTAACATTAACGTTATGCCTACTAAGTGCAGTTGCTGTACTCCTAATATACAGGAGAATGATCGCAATCATCCAGCGATCATACACTGTTTAACAGGGGGCAGGGCTACCGACGTTAAGGCTAATCTGAAGATGGTGCTGGCTAAAGCTAAAACTGGTGAGTGTAGAGAGTATAGATATATTGTTATCCACGTCTCCACGGCTCTAACTCCTCTAGCTCCACAATGAAATAGGGGGCAGGCCAGGCAGCAGGCTGCCACTAGCAGTCACTGTAGTCAGCTCAGTTATCCCTATTGAGACCGTGTCTGTGCCTCAACCTAGGTTGGGCAAAACTAAACGTGGCAGTGTTCACCTTAGCAATCTCATTGGAATAAAGACCTCCTCCATTCCTGCCATTATTGAAAGAGATTGTGATACCTCACATCTCAAAATAGGGCTACTTAATGTTAGATCCCTCACTTCCAAGGTAGTTATAGTCAAAGAACTAATCACTGATCATAATCTTGATGTGATTTGCCTGACAGAAACATGGCTTAAGTATGATGAATTGACTGTGTTAAATGAGGCCTCACCTCCTGGTTACACTAGTGACTATATCCCCCGCGCATCCCGCAAAAGTGGAGGTGTTGCTAACATTTACAATAGCAAATTTAGTTTAGCCCAGTAATCCAAATTCATGAGGCGCGAGCAGACGAAAAGTCAAAAAGTTACGTTACAGTTCATAGAAACATGTCAAACGATGTATAGAATCAATCTTTAGGATGTTTTTATCATAAATCTTCAATAATGTTTCAACCGGAGAATTCCCTTGTCTGTTGAAATGCAATGGAAGCTAACTCTCACATGAATGGTCAGCTCATGGCACTCTGGCAGACCTCTGACTCATTCAGCTCCCATTCCCCCCCCCTTCACAGTCGAAGCATCAAGGTTCTAAAGATTGTTGACATCTGCTGGAAGCCTTGGGAAGTGCAATCTGGCCAATCTGGCCCCATAGACGCAGAATATTGGATAGGCAATCACTTAACTGAAACTACAAACCTCAGATTTCCCACTTCCTGGTTGGATTTGTCTCAGTTTTTTGCCTGCCATATGAGTTATGTTATACTCACAGACATCATTCAAACAGTTTTAGAAACTTCAGAGTGTTTTCTATCCAATACTACTAATAATATGCATATATTAGCATCTGGGACAGAGTAGCAGGCAGTTTACTCTGGGCACCTTATTCATCCAAGCTCCTCAATACTGCCCTTCTGTCACCAAGACGTTAATGACACTCTATGTGCACTGGAAGTGCTTTTATCAAATTAAACTTAATGGGGTAAACCTTCACAGGGTAAAACTATGAAGCAAAAATGCATTAATGGTGATTTGTCAGAGACAAAAGATATAAGAGGTGGATTTGATTGTAAATATTGGTGTACAAAAATTATTTTAGAACCTAGACGTTGACATGAGTACCCTGATATCGGGGAATTTGTACCATTCTGAATTTTTTGTTGTTGTACCAGAACCTATTCTAATCGAACCCCATTCTGAACCCGTCATCGTCACAACCCAAGTAATATCTCCATTCCACGATCTAATGAAACTTATTTGGGAATGTCAACATGTGTTAATTATAGAGTCTTCCCACTAGGATGTAGCTGGACAAGTGGAACATGTGATTCTGACTGGCCCGTTAAAATGAATGTGGGGCACACATTCAGGCGGAAACAGACAAGTTGAACATGTGATTCTGACTGGCCCGTTAAAATGAATGTGGGGCACACATTCAGGCGGAAACAGACAAGTGGAACATGTGATTCTGACTGGCCCGTTAAAATGAATGTGGGGCACACATTCAGGCGGAAACAGACAAGTGCTCTCACCATCAATATGGCTCAGCCACGTTTACTGATCATTATTGGATCTGTGGTGATAAGGCATACCTTTATTTACCAACAAACTGGACAGGTTGCTGTGTTTTTGTTAAACTGAATATCTCCATTATTGTAATGCATAAAACGAACTCCTCCATTCCAAGTAGATTAGGACGTCTTAGAAGGAGCATTTCACAATTGAATAACGTTCCAATTGAGTCACAAAGATCCTCAAAACTTGAGAAGTTTTGGTGTGGGTTAATTCCTTGGTATGGGCATCGGAAAATGCCCATGAGTTAGACCGATTGGGATATCATTTAGAATATTTGGTAAATCTAACCACTTCAAGATTTTCAATAATGAGACCGGAATTGCAAACCGCTCGCCTCACGGCGATACAGAATAGAGTAGTACATGACATGTTACTAGCACGGGAAGGGGGAGTGTACCAAATGATAGGTGAACATTGCTGTACAATCATACCCCAGGGTGAGGGTAACTTGACTATTCTAGTGGAACATCTGAAAGAGCTCAGCGGGGATCTCGCAAAAGAACACCAACCAGATAGCAATTGGGATCCGTTTGGATGGGTTCAGTCATTATTTGGTGTTATGGGAGCTACAATATTTCATTGGCTCATTTATGGCCTGGTAATCTTTTTTGCTGTTCTATTTCTTATTGTCTGTGCTAAAAAGCTTTGTTGTAAAGTGCTGGATACTGCCCTTACCATGCCATTGCTTGTTGATCATGCTGACTCTGAGGATGATGATGGGAATCTATAAATGATAGAATGCCTATTTCCCTTTCCTGATTACATATCTGATGATGAGGACCCCAACTCTGATTTTAGGGCTAAGGGTATTGAACTCAATTTGTAAGACATGTCCCAAGGAAGGTAGATGTTCTTGGTGTTAGAAATCAATGAATGGTAAGGATGGACGTTTTTAACCATGCTGTCCCCTACCTTTGTGCATGTCCTATTTGCTGTTGAAGCATGTGTGTGATTTAATTGTTTTATTTTGTGTTTCATTTTCTGTTCCAGATTGACTGTGTTTGAATAAGAAAGGTCTAAAACTCAGCAACCCAAAAGAAGGTTGTTAATAATGGATGAAATATCAGGCACAAACTTTGTTTGTTTAAATGTATGTTTACCAATAATCGTGTAATGCTTGTACCCTTACATTTTTGTGGAAGAAGCTTAGCTTCTTGAGAGGGGAATGTCAGGGAAAAATTACATACTTACCTGATTTGTTTGATATTAATAGTAAACAGTTATATATTTAACTAATAGTTAGACTTGCCTGCTAATGCTGAGTTTTTATGGCGTCCACTCTAGCTTCCTGCAGTCTAGTCATCTAGTTAAGGAAATGGGTTTTGCTAGGGATTGCTTGAGCTGACAATGACATCTTCCTGGCAACTGGGAAACTAAGCCGGGTTGGAAGTAAAAGACATCACGTGCAGATAACCAGGAGATGGATCAAGGTGGCTTATGGGAATGGTAGAAATGACTGACTGAGCATTTAGGGCCTATATAAGATGACTGTTTTTTCATTATCAGTTAAGCTCTCAGCAACACAACCTAGAGGGTGCGGTCGACGGTTTCATTCTTGCAATAATTAATCGATGTTGAATAAAGATGTTTGTTTGAGTAATTGTCCAAGTCCCTCACACACACACACACACACACACACACACACACACACACACACACACACACACACACACACACACACACACACACACACACACACACACACACACACACACACACACACACACCCTTTAAACACCCTATGCTCATTTGAGAACCCTCTTTCAAGTTCACTGAGATCTCTTATTATGTCATGGTAGCCAAAATAATTGTCAACTTACGTTTTTCAACATGAGCCTAAGTTTTAATTGCTTAATTAAGTCAGGAACCGCACCTGTGTGGAAGCACTTTGCATCTTTTTTGGCAGTTTCCTGCATACACAGTATATCTTATCTGTGAACAAAATTGGGAAAATGCAACTGATATCGATATAGATTTTCCATATCAGTGCCATAGCTATAAAATAATCAATGTTAGCTTATACAACAATATACATTGTTTACAAAACATCATTTTGGAAGGGGACTTCAGAGGTTTAAAGAAAACATACCAACAGTTTTAGATTGAAATCAAACTGTGATCGATCAAATTCTGCAACTTGATCAATGTTTTTTTCTTTTTCTTTCAAGTCTTGTAGGACTATACTGTAAACAGGCTGAGCACAAGCCTCGCGGCCTACTTGCTGGGCTATTAACCGAAAGGTCTTTGGTTTGAATCCCCAAGCCGTCTAGGTATTAACCTAACTGCTCCTGTAAGTCAAATCAAATCAAAGTTGCTCTATGTAAGAGCGTCTGTTAAATGACTAAAATGTCAAATGTACTTGGATTGGATCAATTGCACCAGATAAATAATTTAGATTGAGAGCATTGTGTTCATTCTGAGTCAGTAATGGAATCTATGTGATGAAAATCAAGCACATTTCCTTTTTCTTTCCCTTATGATGAGTTGTGGACAGGGAAGAGAGGGTAGTCTACAGGGAGGAGAGGGTAGTCTACAGGGAGGAGAGGGTAGTCTACAGGGAGGAGAGGGTAGTCTACAGGGAGCAGAGGGTAGGGTAGTCTACAGGGAGGAGAGGGTAGTCAGAGGGAGGGTAGTCTACAGGGAGGAGAGGGTAGTCTACAGGGAGGAGAGGGTAGTCTACAGGGAGGAGAGGGTAGTCTACAGGGAGGAGAGGGTAGTCTACAGGGAGGAGAGGGTAGTCTACAGGGAGGAGAGGGTAGTCTACAGGCAGGAGAGGGTAGTCTACAGGGAGGAGAGGGTGGTCTACAGGGAGGAGAGGGTAGTCTACAGGCAGGAGAGGGTAGTCTACTAGGGATAAGATGTCTTAGAAGCATAGTGTGATTAGGCCTATAAAGGTTACAGTAATTTTTTTTAATGCCTCATGCAGTGAGTTTTCAAAGTATTTTCTTGCTCCCCACGTTACCGTGAATCTCATAGTGTTTGAAAATCACTGTTTTTATGTTTTAACTTTTCACTTGATGATGTCATTGGGTTAAACTTTTTAACTTCATATTTTTTTCTACAAAAATGTGTCATTTTCACATATGTAGACAGACACTGGTATTTTGCTGGAGGTAATGAATATTACGTTGAATAGTGATGGAATTGCCCAACCCCCTAGAGTCTGTTAATGCACCGGGGAGTCAATCTAAGTAACAAAATAAAAAAAATCCCCATCAAAATCCATCAGTTTAAACTAGAGATATCTTAATCCACCGCATTCGCCTATGTCGCCCTTCTGCATCTGTGGCGGAAAGTGGGAGAGCTACAGTGCTGTTTGTCAGAACAGGAGACATCTCGATAATGGGTCTTCTCACGAAAACGTCTCTAGCATCCGAACGGTTTGGCCTACAAACTAATATGACCACTCTAAAGAAAGGGGAGACTCGATGGTGTTCTCCGTTTTGTCACAGAATTTGTCTAAAGATAACTCCTACAAAAGTTTTTTAGAAAAGTAGTTTTTTGCCCCCAAAAAAGGGGTTAAATATGTCAAGAAAAATAAATATTTGCTGAGGTTTCTATCTTATATCTCCTATAAATAGGACAGATGCTTCAAAACATTAAGAAATTGTTTTTTAACTTTCTATTTTGCCATATATGTATGTGCTATTCAATGTATTTCTATGGGCTATAGTAGTAAAGGCCAAATGCAAAATGTTTATTTTGATACCTAAAAGGGTCCTAATTTTTTTAAATCAAGTAGCTAAATATTCCATATGTCATCTTAGAACCCCCCCAACGGCTTAGACCATTAAGAATAGCCCTGTAAGAAGAGTGCCCCTCTACTGATCTTCCAAAACCACTTCCAGCAGCATCTGGTCTCCCATCAAGGGACTGACCAGGACCAACCCTGCTTTAGTTCAAAGGCAAGCCAGAAGTGTGATGCAGGGTGGTATGCTGCTGGTATGCAGCTGAGATTGATACATAGTTGAATTGTCTTGGACAAAACATAAATGCATGTAACATGAAAAAATGCATCAATACAGTATACAAATATAGCAGGAACATTTCCAGAAAGATCGGAAAACCTTACCTTATTTTGTTCATCTTTACCGGTTCGTTGCTTTAGTGAACTGACAGTTTCAGAAATTCCTATTAGTGAACTGACAGATGCACTGACAGGTGCACACAGTTCAAAAGGAACAAAAAAGCCAACCCTAGTCATAGCAGAATGACAAGCAACAACATAACAAAACACATAAAAGGAATTCGCTGGAGTAGACATAAGAAGTGGGGTAGACCTAACCTTTCTTTATGTCAATATTGTTTACCAGAAGCTGTTTGAGTTCAATTGACCTGAAACATCAAGGCACGGGTATCACCCAACCTGGACTGAGGGGTAAACGTAACATATTACACGTAAATCTGGAACACTTCAATTAAGATTATATATAATGTTTTGTAATGGTATGTATTAATTTGTGGATAATATGGTATAATATGTAACAAATAACAATTAGTATGATATGTTACGAATTCCAATTTGTTGTTGCTAATGTTAGCTAGGTGGCTAGTTCTAATGTTAGCTAGGTGGCTAATGTTAGCTAGGCTAGGGGTTAGAGGTCAAGGTTAGGCTGCAGCACCGCCCGATTAATATATATATATTTTTAATTCCATGACAATTGTGAACTAGGCCTTCATTACTCCTGTATGAGTGGAGAAAAATAGGAGTGCTGATCTGGGATCAGTTTTCCTCTACATCATAATTAATAAGATTATATGGACAGATCCTAGATCCACACTCCTACTCTGAGATGCTTTGTGGATATGGGTTCAATCACAGAGCCCTTAATCATTTAGCAGACATTCTTATCCAGAGTGACTTACAGGAGTCATTTGGGTTAAGTGCCTTGCTAAAGGACACATCAATAGATATTTCACCTAGTCGGCTCATGGATTAGAACCAGCAATATTTACACTTACTGGCCAAATGTTCTTAACTGCTAGGCTATCTGCCGCTAGGCAACCCAGATCTTCCATTTAAGTATAAATAGAATGGGAATCCACTCCTTTACTGGATTTTCTATGGTTTGAAATACAGTAGTATTAAACAATGGTCTCTAGCTACCTGCTCATGCTAGTCACTGGGGTGATTGACCTCCTTGACCTGCCTACTCCTTTAACATTTGACCCCCAACATACAGGAACACAGCTGTCACTCACTTCACAAATAAAGCTTTGAGTCTGTTTTCAATAATTTAGTACATGACCGAGTGGACACATCAGTTGTATTTTTTTTACCTTTATTTAACTAGGCAAGTCATTTAAGAACACATTCTCATTCACAATGACGACCTACAACGGCCAAACCCAGACAGCGCTGGGCCAATTGTGCACCACCTTATGGGACTCCCAATCACAGCTGGTTGAGATACAGCCTGGATTTGAACCAGTGTCTGTAGTGGGGGAGCCCAAACGGCATACCCTCATTTCACTATGTGGTGTATGAATTTCCTTGGGACATGAATCTGTCGACCAATGTGAAGAACAACAACTCTGTTGGCCAGTCAAAAATGTGATTGGATAACGTCCTCAATTTATATTTCCTGTTTGTAGGTCCTTCGGCCTGTTTCTATAGACCTATTGTAAATATATTCAACTTGGAGGGGGCAGTCTCACTTAAGAGCTTACTGTAGGTAAATCCATTGAGCTAATATTAGCATGATGTCCATTTTCATCTTCGTTCATAGACATCTGTCATTTAGTTGACTTTTGGTTTTACTTTATCTGCCTTAGAGGTTACTGAGGTCATTGTAACCTTCAACCTCCAGTAATCCACTCTAGATCCACTGCTCATTCTCTTATGTTCAATCTACCTATTTGTATGTAATGTATGTCATTCATTGTCTGTATTCTGTCTATAAACGTTGTCTATTACTAGCAGTACCATATCACCAAGTAAAAGTCTGAGTATGTGTAAATGTACGTGGCAAATTATTCTACTGTATTTCAACAACCTGTACAGGCAACTTACAACCACAGGGAGGCACTACTGTATTTCAACAACCTGTACAGGCAACTTACAACCACAGGGAGGCACTACTGTACTATGTGGGCTGTTGACCACTTCTGCACATCACATTGGTGTTTATCTATATATATATGAATGTACTTTAAAGCTCACTCATTTTAATAAGGCTACCTACCTATTCACTTTTACCTCATCATTATTCTGTAACTGTAACTTCACTGTAACTTTAGTTGCAAATGATAGAAAATGCAGGCATAATCAAATATGGAAAACATATAGAGTGTGTGTGGTGCTCTCTAGAGTTATGTTAAATAGATCAACATTTTCCTATGCTAGACGTCAAGTTGTCAATGCTCAATAAGACCCTAATGGCTAAGTGGAAGGTTTCAGCCAATGGGTTCCATTCCCCCTGGCACATCCCATGGCTCCAGTACACCAATACTCTTCACCTCGGGATTCATGTTTCAGACATGGCAACCCTGGAAGAACAGCCACACGACCAAGTAAATAATCCACACGAATCAAGATGACCCTGACTTTTTGGTGCAGTAAGGACACAGGAAGAAACATCTCATGTACTTATTTGGTTCTGGGGTAGTAAGTTGGTGGTAAGTTGTTTATGCAATTGTAAATACTGCAACATGCATTTGTTGACTATGTTCTATTTCATAAAGTTTTAGAGATGAAGAGAATGGGTGTTTGTGTAGAACACTGGTCATATAGGCACAACACAAGTGTATCCATGCGACCCATCAAATATATATTTTTTGCACTTAGAATCAGTAAAAAAAACAGCAGGTTTCCACTTTAACCTTAGTGGCGACCCATTTGGACAGTTACAGTGTATTCGGAAAGTATTCTGACCACTTGACTTTTTCCACCTTTTGTTGTGTTACAGCCTTATTCTTAATTAGATTTATTTTTTATTATGTCATCGATCTACACCAAATACCTCAATAATAATGAAGCGACAAACTTTTTCAAATTAATATTTACTACAAATAAAAAACAAAAATACCTTATACATGTAAGTATTCAGACCCTTTGCTATGAGTTCAAAATTGAGCTCAGGTGCATTCTGTTTCCATTGACCATCCTTGAGATGTTTCTACAACTTGACTGGAGTCCATCTGTTGTAAATTCAATGGATTGGACATGATTTGGAAAGGGACACACCTGTCTGTATAAGGTCGCACGGTTGACAGTGTCATGAGGTCGAAGGAATTGTTCATAGAGCTCCGAGACAGGATTTGTGCAGCATTGAAGGTCCCCAAGAACACAGTTGCCTCCATCATTCTTAAATGGAAGAATTCTGCAACCACCAAGACTCTTCCTAGAGCTGGCCGCCCAGCCAAACTGAGCAATGGGGGGAGAAGGGCCTTGGTCAGTGAGGTGACCAAGAACCCAATGGTCACTCTGACAGAGCTACAGAGTTCCTCTGCGGAGATGGGAGAACCTTCCAGAAGGACAACGATCTCTGCAGCACTCCACCAATCAGGCCTTTATGGTAGAGTGGCCAGACGGAAGCTACTCCTCAGCAAAATGCACATGACTGCTCACTTGGAGTTTGACAAAAAGCACCTAAAACCTCTCAGACCATGAGAAACAATTTCCTCTGGTCTGATGAAACCAAGATTGAACTCTTTGGCCTGAATACCAAGCATCACGTCTGGAGGAAACCTAGCACCATCTCTGCTGTGAAGCAGGGTGGTGGCTGCATGGTGGTGGCTGCATCATAACGTGGGGATGTTTATCAGCGACAGGGATTGGGAGACTAGTCAGGATCGAGGGAAATATGAACGGAGCAAAGTACAGAGAGATTCTGGATGGAAACCTGCTCCAGTGCACTCAGGACCTCAGACTGGGGCGAACGTTTACCTTCCAACAGGACAACGACCCTAAGCACGCAACCAAGACAAGGCAGGAGTTGCTTCGGGACATGTCTATGAATTTCCTTAAGTGGCCCTGTGCAGCGACGCTCCCCATCCAACCTAACAGAGCTTGAGAGGATCTGCAGAGAATCTGAGAAACTCCCCAATTACAGGTGTGCCAAACTTGTAGCGTCATACCCAAGAAGACTCGAGATGTAATCACTGCCAAAGGTGCTTCAGCAAAGTACAGAGTAAAGAGTCTGAATACTTATGTAAACGTCACATTTTATTTTTAATACACTTGCAAAAAATTGTTTTTGCTTTGTCATCATGTGGTATTGTGTATAGATTGATCAAAAAAACAAACAATTTAATCATTTTTAGAATAAGGCTGTGTCGTAATTTTTTGGGGAAAAAGTCAAGGGGTTGAAATACTTTCCAAACGCACTCTATATGCCTGCTTTCTGATGTTCTGTTGTTGTGTGGTTATTAGGGCACGTTTATCAGTTAGCTCTGATTTAGTCGGGGTTCAATGAAGGGAATGCCTGGAATGTGTCAGTGCCAGGCGTCCTTGTGGTTGGTGGAACAGCGGGCGGCCTGGGAAGGGGCTGGGCACTACATGTCTGGCATATTTCCATGGTTGCATTGTTGTCCCTCTTTTTAGGTCCCGACAGTGAATTGAATACCTGTTATTGTTAGGTCATATTAGTTTGGTATAGGTTACGGCCGGACAGAAGCCTGTGCTCGTTCTGGGTCAATAAACCATACAATTCATAAAAAAATCAAGAAATGTTGTGGACATTCTCTCATTTATGATCTTTCGAGGTCATTACAATAAGTTAAAACCCATTGGTAATTGATGATTGGTAAATCATTAAATGTGTATACTGCATTAAGGCATTGCAATCAACGAGAATCCTTAAAGGAAAACTTTTGGTATTTGTATTTGTTACATTAGGCCATTGTTGACATAGTCTCAAAATGTTTTGCTTGTCAGCAATACACTTTTCAAGATATGTAACTTTCAAAATGCAGAAATCATCCCTGTATGATGCATTTTGTATCATATGATGCTACGTTTTGAATCACATTGAGTTACTGAGACTGACAGCCTCCTATCTTATCCTATCCTCGGCTGCTGCAGCGCCTCTATATGGATGTGGCAGGGAGGGTCTGATCCATGGGCAGCCTGCCAGGCAAGCTGTGCCTCCTCCACACTGAGCCAGCACTATGCACCATTACCTCTCCTCTGCTCTACCCATCAGACACCATCACCATCTTTTTCACCCAACACAGAGCGTCTCACACCCCTTAGATATCCCTCACATGGACGTTCCCCAATAGGGTCCATGCAGACACACACATCAAATCCAATCAGTTTTCCAAGTTGATTCAATGTCATCACACATACATTTTTTTGTTGTTCAAATCAAGTGGAAACTATGTTGATTCAAAAGTTTTTGCCCAGTGGGCAGGGTCATATTCATCCGGGCACACCTTAACAAAACAATTTGCAATTGAAAGCAAGAAGGAGTGTTTCTTATCGGACAAGTTCAGATAGTAGTGCCATGTTTCAGTCCATAATCTTTATCTTGGTGCCTAACAAGTATGACCCAGTGTGCACTCTCACTCCACCTCTAACCACATGATCTCCCCTGGTTAAGCTCATTGATGCCCCTACTTGCCTCCAACTCTTCCCCTGTACAAACACGTTTTAAAATGCATGCAGGAGCTAAGTGGATATCTAGGAGGCATGTGAATTAGATTGTCAACACAGGGTGTTAGGAGACTTCCCCTTATCCTAGTCCAGCTATGCTATGACTTAAGGAGTCCAGGGCAGGTTAATGTGGGGTTACCCATTCGTTTTTTATCTCCGAATTGTACGTCAGTCGGGCCAATTAGTGGTCTGACATGTGATGTTGAGATCGTCTCCGGGATTCCGGAACGCTGAAATCCACATTGGTTCTGGAATGCTGAAATTCCCAGAAATCCATGATCTCCTCAGAGCTGCTTCATACAGATCTACTTACGGTTTACCCCAGATCTACCAGAGGCTGACAATAGAAGATCAATGCTGAACAATGCAATACAATTACATGACAAATGTTGCACATTACCACATCTTATAATAAGGGTCTGACAAAACACGAACGTTTCAGAATATCTATATTTGTTTTATATTTTTATAGCGAAACACAATATTTTTGACAGCAGAAACATTGTCTATGTAACAGTATAAGTTTAAACCGTCCCCTCGCCCATACCCGGGCGCGAACCAGGGACCCTCTGCACACATCAACAGTCACCCTCGAAGCATCGTTACCCATCGCTCCACAAAAGCCGCGGCCCTTGCAGAGCAAGGGGAACTACTACTTCAAGGTCTCAGAGCAAGTGACGTCACCGATTGAAACGCTATTTAGCGCACACTGCTAACTAAGCTAGCCGTTTCACATCCGTTACATCTACAAATCCAGGTGCAAAATATACATGGTTGTACTGTAAATATATAGTGAGACACCGCTTTATTTCTGTATGCCTACCAAGAAAATAAAGACACTGGTTGGTGGAACAGCGGGCGGCCTGGGAAGGGGCTGGGCACTACATGTCTGGTATATATCCATGGTTGCATTGTTATCCCTCTTTTTAGGTCCCGACAGTGAATTGAATACCTGATATTGTTATGTAGTATTTATTTGGCATAGGTTACGGCCAGACAGAAGCGTGTGCTCGTTCTGGGTCAGTAAACTATTCAATTCATAAAAAAACTCAAGAAAAGTTGTGTACATTCTCTCATTTATGATCTTTCGAGGTCATTACAATAAGTTAAAACCCATTGGTAATTGATGATTGGTAAATCATTAAATGTGTATACTGCATTAAGGCATTGCAATCAACGAGAATCCTTAAAGGAAAACTTTTGGTATTTGTATTTGTTACATTAGGCCATTGTTGACATAGTCTCAAAATGTTTTGCTTGTCAGCAATACACTTTTCAAGATATGTAACTTTCAAAATGCAGAAATCATCCCTGTATGATGCATTTTGTATCATATGATGCTACGTTTTGAATCACATTGAGTTACTGAGACTGACAGCCTCCTATCTTATCCTATCCTCGGCTGCTGCAGCGCCTCTATATGGATGTGGCAGGGAGGGTCTGATCCATGGGCAGCCTGCCAGGCAAGCTGTGCCTCCTCCACACTGAGCCAGCACTATGCACCATTACCTCTCCTCTGCTCTACCCATCAGACACCATCACCATCTTTTTCACCCAACACAGAGCGTCTCACATCCCTTAGATATCCCTCACATGGACGTTCCCCAATAGGGTCCATGCAGACACACACACACCAAATCCAATCAGTTTTCCAAGTTGATTCAATGTCATCACACATACATTTTTTTGTTGTTCAAATCAAGTGGAAACTATGTTGATTCAAAAGTTTTTGCCCAGTGGGCAGGGTCATATTCATCTGGGCACACCTTAACAAAACAATTTGCAATGGAAAGCAAGAAGGAGTGTTTCTTATTGGACAAGTTCAGATAGTAGTTCTGTGTTTCAGTCCATAATCTTCCTCTTGGTGCCTAACAAATACGACCCAGTGTGCACTCTGCTTTGGCTTAAAAAGGGCTTTATACACCTCACTCCACCTCTAACCACATGATCTCCCCTGGTTAAGCTCATTGATGCCCCTACTTGCCTCCAACTCTTCCCCTGTACAAACATGTTTTAAAATGCATGCAGGAGCTAAGTGGATATCTAGGAGGCATGTGAATAAGATCGTCAACATAGGGTGTTAGCAGACTTCCCCTTATCCGGCTATGCTATGACTTAAGGAGTCCAGGGCAGGTTAATGTGGGGTTACCCATTAGTTTTTTATCTCCGAATTGTACGTCAGTCGGGCCAATTAGTGGTCTGACATGTGATGTTGAGGTCGTCTCCAGGATTCTGGAACGCTGAAATCCACATTGGTTCTGGAATGCTGAAATTCCCAGAAATCCATGATCTCCTCAGAGCTGCTTCATACAGATCTACTTACGGTTTACCCCAGATCTACCAGAGGCTGACAATAGAAGATCAATGCTGAACAATGCAATACAATTACATGACAAATGTTGCACATTACCACATCTTATAATAAGGGTCTGACAAAACACGAACGTTTCAGAATATCTATATTTGTTTATATTTTTGTAGCAAAAAACAATATGTTTGACCACAGAAACATTGTCTACAACTCCAAATGAGAAATATAAATGGTTGTACTGCAAATGTACAGTGAGGCACCTCTTTATTTCTGTATGCCTACCAAGAAAATAAAGACACTAGTGTACAGCTTTTGTTCATTCTCCATCAATTATATATATAAAAAAGTCAATATACAGAGTCAATGTACAGATGCAGTTGATCCAGAATGTCACAAAAAAGTCATTCAGACAACACAATGTGAGGAAAGACAGATAGTGTATAAGGTTCTTAATGGACCCATGAGTTTGTCCTCAGTAAACATGCAAGTTGTACACGTTACAGAAAAGCCAACAACTTCAGCATAGTTGAGAGCCACTTTGCACTGTACATTTATGGTACCTGTCAATTTATGCTACCAAACAAAAGAAAATCAAGTTTGATAATTCCTAGACACAGTTTACTATGAATTTCCAGTCCATTTCTCATGCCAATAACTGGTGAGGGAGGCAAGGTTTCTGCTTACCCTCAAATGTCAAACATTTTAGGTGATGAGATCCAGATACATTACACAGGTAAGTAAGTGTATCTAAGTACACTGCTATTCAAAAGCTTGGGGTCACTTAGAAATGTCCTTGTTATTGAAACAAAAGCAAATTTTTTGTCTATTAAAATAACATCAAATTGATCAGAAATACAGTGTAGACATTGTTAATGTTGTAACTGACTATTGTAGCTGGAAACAGACGATTTTTAATGGAATATCTACATAGGCGTACAGAGGCCCATTATCAGCAACCATCACTCCTGTGTTCCAATGGCACGTTGTGTAAGCTAATCCATGTTTATCATTTTAAAAGGCTAAATGATCACTAAAAAACTATTTTGCAATTATGTTAGCACAGCTGAAAACTGTCGTGCAGATTAACGAAGCAATAAGAATGGCCTTCTTTAGACTAGTTGAGTATCTTGAGCATCAGCATTTGTGGGTTTGATTACAGGCTCAAAATGGCCAGAAACAAAGACCTTTCTTCTGAAACTCGTCAGTCTATTCTTGTTCTGAGAAATGAAGGCTATTCCATGTGATAAATTGCCAAGAAACTGAAGATCTCGTACAATGCTGTGTACTACTCCCTTCACAGAACAGTGAAAACTGGCTCTAACCAGAATAGAAAGAGGAGTGGGAGGCCCCGGTGCACAACTGAGCAAGAGGACAAGTACAGTAGAATGTCAAGTTTAAGAAACAGACACATCACATGTCCTCAACTGGCAGCTTCATTAAATAGTACCCGCAAAACACTGGTCTCAATGTCAACATTGAAGATGCGACTCCAGACTGCTGGCCTTCTAGGCAGAGTTGCAAAGAAAAAGCCATATCTCAGACTTGCCAATGAAAAGAAAAAATTAAGATGGGCAAAAGAACACAGACACTGGACAGAGGAACTCTGCCTAGAAGGCCAGCATCCCGGAGTCGCCTCTTCACTGTGACTGGTGTTTTGCGGGTACTATTTAATGAATCCGCCAGTTGAGGACTTGTGAGGCGTCAGTTTCTCAAACTAGACACTCTAAGGTACTTGTCCTCTTGCTCAGTTGTGGACTGGGGCCTCCCACTCCTCTTTCTATTCTGGTTAGAGACAGTTTGCGCTGTTCTGTGAAGGGAGTAGTACACAGAGTTGTACGAGATCTTCAGTTTCTTGGCAATTTCTTGCATGGAATAGCCTTCATTTCTCAGAACAAGAATAGACTGACGAGTTTCAGAAGAAAGGTTTTTGTTTCTGGCCATTTTGAGCCTGTAATCAAACCCACAAATGCTGATGCTCCAGATACTCAACTAGTCTAAAAAAGGCCAGTTGTATTGCTTCTTTAATCAGAACAGCAGTTTTCAGCTGTGCTAACATAATTGCAAAAGGGCTTTCTAATGATCACTTTTAAAATTATAAACTTGGATTAGCTAACACAACATTCCATTGGAATGTTGTGTGTGATGGTTGCTGATAATGGGCCTGTACGCAGATATATGTAGATATTCCATAAAAAAAAATCTGCCGTTTCCAGCTACAATAGTCGGTTACAACATTAACAATGTCTAACAAGGTCTACACTGTATTTCTGATCAATTTGATGTTATTTTAATGAACAAAAAATTAGATTTTCTTTCAAAAACAAGGAACTTTCTAAATGACCCCAAACCTTTGAATGGTAGTGCACATGAAAAAGTAAAAATGTTTCTTGGAATTGGAGAAGGATGCTTGTCTCTCAAAGATTGAGCATGTTGATCTGTAGTTTTTCTGAGGGCTTAATCTTTCTGTGCAAGAGAGGGTAAACTCCTGCTGGTTGTTAGCTCTATACTGGGTTAATTGATTTAGAGGCCAACAGGGGCCATGTTCTTTTTGCTGAAACTAATCATAGGACTCTCCTCTAATGAACCTTTTAAGTGACATCACGATAACAGTTACATTTTCACTTAAGACCTTACCCATTTCACATTGCTATCTTAAAAAGAACATATTTCATGATTTTGAGGATGAATTGTTTGCTCGCTTTATACATGAATACAACTTGATAGGAACCAGATATGGCATTATTTAATGAAGCCTCAAATGAACATTCTGTATACAAAGTTAAAATATTAAAATACAGGGTTTCATGAAATAATTTCATATATACATTTTTTTATGATGAACTAGATTGCCTATATAAAGTGTACATATACACAGTACCATTCAGTCAGAATGGGTTAAGAAACGAATGGTTCTGCAGATATAAAAAAATAAGGATGGATATACGGTCAGGTCCATAATTATTGGCACCCTTGTTAAAGAGGAACAAAAAATAAATAATACAAACTGCATGCTAATTATTATTATTTTTTTATCATATTATTTTACACTCAGGGAAAGGGCTTTTGTTTAGTAAGTAATAAAACAAATCCAAGAAAGATAGGGGTTAAATGTATTGTCACCGCTGTTTTTAGTACTACAGCACCCTCCCCTTGCGAGGATAACAGCACGGAGTCTTTTTCTCAAATGTTTTATGAGATTGGAGAATACATTGGGAGGGATCTTAGATCGTTCCTCCATACAGAATCTTTCCAGATCCTTGGCATCCTTCGTCTGTGCTTATAGAATGCCCTCTTCAATTCAAACCGCAGGTTTTCAATGGGGTTCAAGTGGAGGCTGAGATGGCCATTGCAAAATGTTGATTTTGTGGTCAATAAACAATTTCTTTGTAGATTTTGATGTGCGCTGGGGTTATTGTCTTGCTGGAAGATCCAGTTACGTCAAAGTGTCTCCTGGCAGAGGCAACCAGGTTTTTGTCTACAATCTTCTGGTAATTGGTAAAGTTCACGATGCGGTTGACCTTAACAAGGGCCACAGGACCAGTGGATTCAAAATGGCCCCATAACATCAAAGATGCGTCAACATATTTTACCATAGGTATGAGGAACTTTTATGCATATGCTTCAGTTTTTTAGACCAAACCCACCTCTGGTGTACTTAACCAAAGAGCTCTATTTTGATGTCACCTCTTTCTCTGAGCAAATGTATTAGTACAAAATAATATAATGTCCTTTTTTTTTGCATACACTATAGCTCAGTATTTGTATTATTTATACAGTCTTTTTAGTTCATCTTTATCAAGGGTGCCAATCATTTTGGACCTGACAGTATATTGAGGTTTTTCATAATGCAAATGTTGAAGTCAGAGCCCCGTCGTGTACAGAGGGGAAGAACAGTATTAGACAATGTGTGTTTGATCAGCAAAATAAAACATGTAAAAACATGAAATTCATTATATATTTCATATTCACTTACAACAGTATTAGTCCAGAGCCATGCATGGCCCATCATCTCAGCAACAGTAACAAGATGGACTTTCAGTGTTGTGCCAATTTACAAGTCAACAAATACAGTGATTTGTTTCACGTTCCTTGTGTCAGAGAAACCATGGCCCTCCTCAGGAACAACAGGCCTGCTTCCCATTTCCTAGGTTTCATTGCATGCCTTACGTGTAGTTTGTAGTTGACCATTACTGTGCATTCCTCCTCCCCATGTAGAGAACACACACATACAAACACAAAACAACCTCACTCCACGAATCAGCTCCATCCACCAAGCGTCGTTAGCCGACTTACCCACTTGGGGGAACTTTGTACATATTTGTCACAAAAATGGAGCATCCACAATAGATTAACATGAATGAATTCCATGCAGGACGAGGAGGGAGGGGGCATGGACTTCTCCTCCAGCCTGGAGGTCTATCAGAACTGAGGCGTATTGCTATCTCTCTGGGGCAGCGTTTTAGAAGACACAAAGCAAGTCCTCATCTCTCCTAGACAGTACTCTCCATGACCCACTCTTGGCTGTCGAAGGTCCCCTTGCTCCCCCCCATATCCCCTTCCTCGTCACACTGTAGCAGCATGCCGTTCACAGACAGGCTCCTCTTAGTCCAGATGTTGCTGATGCGCCGTGGGTAACTGCACACCGGCGTTGTGGCTGTGGAGGTGCTAGAGGCCATCGCTTGGTCTGTTTGTTGATCTGTATCCATACAGTCCCCCATGTCAAACGACTGGCTCCTTTTTGGTTTGGAGTCATGAGACAGCATGAGCAACCGGCTCAGCCGCGAGTCCATTGTCCGGCCCAGCAGGGGCTCCCTGTCCGTGTGGGGCCTATCGCCACCCGCCACCGGGGTGCTACTGCTGGATGAGGGCTCCCCCAGGTCTCCCCTGCCCTGGGCACCCCGGAGCTCTAGGGAGTTGAAGGCCCCCAGCAGGTGATCCAGGTTTGCCCTGGGCTTAGAGGGGGCAGCCTGCCTCCACATAATGGCCAGGGTGCTGTTGGGGCTGTAGGAACCCTCCCCGACCACCGAGCCCCCCGACGAGGATGAGGACGAGGTGCTCTGGAGGGAACCACATTTAAACTCCACCACCTCATCCTGGAGGGTCACTTTGGCCTTTGGTTTGGGCAGGGGAAGGGGCACGCCGTTCTGTCCCAGCCGGCCCCCATTGGTCTGTGAGTGGGTGTCACTTACGCTGGTCAGCTTGCCGCTCCCCCCGATGCCACCCCCCTCATGGTCGGTGGCCTTGTAGCGCACCATCAGGATAACGATGAAGACGAGTAGCGTCGCCACAATGATGCCACCCACCACCAGGATCATGGTGCCCCCCAGAAACTGGCTGTGGAGAGACTGGCACTGTGTGTAGTCGTCGCGGGTAAAGAACTGGGCACAGCCCACCACGTTGGTGGCCGTCAGGGTGGTGGCGGTGTCGTCCCAGGCGGCTAGGACACACAAGTCGTACTTGGTCCCCGACACCAGGTTGGTCACCAGGAAGGCCTGGCTGGAGGCCGGGATCATCCTATAGAAACGGAGAGGAAGAGTTAAACATGGTGATGACTGAGTCGAGTCAGCATAATCATTGTTGGACATCCGTGAAAACCTGTGAAAGTCAGCTGTGAAAACCTACTACATTTGATACAATTTAATTGATTTGGAGGATAATGTTATTAACATGCATCTTTCTTAACACCATGCATTTCATATCAATACAAAACTGTGCTTGAGTGTTCTTTATGATGCCATTTCCACTGAAAGAAAAGCAGGGCTTCTGTGTTCTTAGGTTCATTCCTGAGGAGTTGTCCAGTGTTAAGTCTCTTTGTGGTTGAGCTTCTACTCTAACAGACAGACAGCTGTAATTGGCTTTATCTCTCTAAACCATCTGTCCTGCTGCAGCAAACAGACGCTCCACCCCATGTCTGAGCCATGGAGATGTGAGAAGAATAAATAACCAGAACACAGAGGAAAAGAGGGAAAAAAGAGAGAAAGAGAGGGAAAAGGAGAAGATTGAAAGGCTTCTGTAACAGCTAGAGCCTCAGATACCTATGTTGCTCAGGCGAGTCTTAGTCCGCTTATAAGGCAGGAACCTGTCTGAGAACATGGTGAGTTATGTCCAGGGAACTGGCTCGGAGCTGTTCGACAACATCAATCATTCAGTCACAGTAGCTGGTCATGCACACCCATGTAGTATGTTGGCCTTAAACACCCATGTGATAAGCTGGCCATAAACACCCATGTGATAAGCTGGCCATAAACACCCATGTGATAAGCTGGCCATAAACACCCATGTGATAAGCTGTCCATCAACACCCATGTGATAAGCTGGCCATAAACACCCATGTGATAATATATAACCATATGATAATAACTATAACCAATGATGCCATACCTTTTTTTCACATTGTTCTGTGTTTTCTGATAACTCACTGATAACTCACTCCACACTAATACTACATACAGTATTAGTGTGGAGTGAGCAAAAGATGCAAAATAATCTGAAACAGGAAATGCCCATACTCAGGTCTGTTCAACACTGGTCTGACCAATCTGATTCCACACTTCAAGGATGCTGCAATCACGTGGACTGGGATATTTTTTATTTTTAACTTTATTTAACTAGGCAAATCAGTTAAGAACAAATTCTTATTTTTAATAACGGCCTAGGAACAGTGGGTTAACTGCCTGTTCAGGGGCAGAATAACAGATTTGTACCTTATCAGCTCAGGGGTTTGAACTTGCAACCTTACGGTTACTAGTCCAATGCACTAGGCTATCCTGCCGCCCCATGTTCCAGATAGCGTCGAACAACAACAGTGATGTTAACGCTGATTCGGTGAGCGAGTTTATTAGCAAGTGCGTCGGTGATGTTGTACCAACAGCGACTATTAAAACCTTCCCCAACTAGAAACCGTGGATTGATGGCAGCATTCGCGCAAAACTGAAAGCGTGAACCACTGTTTTTAATCAGGGAAGGCGACCGGAAACATGACCGAATACAACAGTGTAGCTATTCCCTCCACAAGGCAATCTAACAAGCTAAGTGTCAGTACAGAGACAAAGTGGAGTCGCAATTCAAAGGCTCAGACACGAGAGGTATGTGGCATGGTCTACAGTCAATTACAGACTATAAAAAGAAAACTCTTCACCGCAGCCAGTGTGAGTAAAACATTTAAACGTATTAACCCTCGCAAGGCTGCTGGCCCAGACGGCATCCCTAGCCGCGCCCTCAGAGCATGCGCAGACCAGCTGGCTAGTGTGTTTTCGTACATATTCAATCAATCCCTATCCCAGACTGCTGTTCCCACATGCTTCAAGAGGGCCACCATTGTTCCTGTTCCCAAGAAAGCTAAGGTAACTGAGCTAAACGACTATCGCCCTGTAGCACTCACTTCCGTCATCATGAAGTGCTTTGAGAGACTGGTCAAGGATCACATCACCTCCACCCTTCCTGACACCCTAGACCCACTCCAATTTGCTTACCACCCCAATAGGTCCACAGACGACACAATCGCAATCACGCTGCACACTGCCCTAACCCATCTGGACAAGAGGAATACCTATGTAAGAATGCTGTTCATCGACTACAGCTCAACATTTAGCACCCTAATACCCTCCAAACTCTTCATTAAGCTCGAGACCCCTGGTCTCGACCCCGCCCTGTGCAACTGGGTCCTGGACGGGACGCCCTCAGGTGGTGAGGGTAGGAAACAACATCTCCACCTCGCTGATCCTCAACACTGGGGCCCCACAAGGGTGCGTTCTGAGCCCTCTTCTGTACTCCCTGTTCATCCATGACTGCGTGGCCATGCACGCCTCCAACTCAATCATCAAGTTTGCAGACAACATTACAGGTGGTAGACTTCATTACCAACAACGATGAGACGGCCTACAGGGAGGAGGTGAGGGCCCTCGGAGTGTGGTGTCAGGAAAATAACCTCACACTCAACGTCAACAAAACAAACAAGATGATCGTGGACTTAAGGAAACAGCAGAGGGAGCATCCCCCTTTCCACATCAACGGGACAGTAGTGGAAAAGGTGGAAAGTTTTAATTTCCTCGGCGTACACATCACAGACAAACTGAAATGGTCCACCCACACAGACAGCGGGGTGAAGAAGGCGCAACAGCGCCTCTTCAACCTCACGAGGCTGAAGAAATTTGGCTTGTCACCAAAAACACTCACAAACTTTTACAGATGCACAATTGAGAGCATCCTGTCGGGCTGTATCACCACCTGGTATGGCAACTGCTCCGCCAACAACCGTAAGGCTCTCCAGAGGGTAGTGAGGTCTGCACAATGCATCACTGGGGGAAAACTACCTGCCCTCCAGGACACCTACACCACCTGATGTCACAGGAAGGCCAAAAAGATCATCAAGGACAACAACGAGCCGAGCCACTGCCTGTTCACCCCGCTATCATCCAGAAGGCGTGGTCAGTACAGGTGCATCAAAGCTGGGACTGAGACGCTGAAACAGCTTCTATCTCAAGGCCATCAGACTGTTAAACAGCCATCACTAACATTGAGTGGCTGCTGCCAACATACTGACTCAAATCTCTAGCCACTTTAATAATAAAAAATAGGATGTAATTAATGTATCACTAGTCACTTTAAACAATGCCACTTTATACGTATAATGTTTACATACCCTACATTACTCATCTCACATGTTGTGCAAGTTCTCCCACTTAAAAATAATTTTCATCAAAGGTACACTTCAACTATGACAGACAAAATGAGAAAAAAAATCCAGAAAATCACATTGTAGGATTTTTTATGAATTTATTTGCAAATTATGGTGGAAAATAAGTATTTGGTCAATAACAAAAGTTTATCTCAATACTTTGTTATATACCCTTTGTTGGCAATGACAGAGGTCAAACATTTTCTGTAAGTAAGTTAAGGTTTTCACACACGGTTGCTGGTATTTTGGCCCATTCCTCCATGCAGATCTCCTCTAGAGCAGTGATGTTTTGGGGCTGTTGCTGGGCAACACGGACTTTCAACACCCTCCAGAGATTTTCTATGGGGTTGAGATCTGGAGACTGGCTAGGCCACTCCAGGACCTTGAAATGCTTCCTACGAAGCCACTCCTTCGTTGCCCGGGCGGTGTGTTTGGGATCATTGTCATGCTGAAAGACCCAGCCACGTTTCATCTTTAATGCCCTTGCTGATGGTAGGCTTTGTTACTTTGGTCCCAGCTCTCTGCAGGTCATTCACTAGGCCCCCCCGTGTGTTTCTGGGATTTTTGCTCACCGTTCTTGTGATCATTTTGACCCTACGGGGTGAGGTCTTGCGTGGAGCCCCAGATCGAGGGAGATTATCAGTGGTCTTGTATGTCTTCCATTTCCTAATAATTGCACCCACAGTTGATTTCTTCAAACCAAGCTGCTTACCTATTGCAGATTCAGTCTTCCCAGCCTGGTGCAGGTCTACAATTTTGTTTCTGGTGTCCTTTGACAGCTCTTTGGTCTTGGCCATAGTGGAGTTTGGAGTGTGACTGTTTGAGGTTGTGGACAGGTGTCTTTTATACTGATAACAAGTTCAAACAGGTGCCATTAATACAGGTAACGAGTGGAGGCCAGAGGATCCTCTTAAAGAAGAAGTTACAGGTCTGTGAGAGCCAGAAATCTTGCTTGTTTGTAGGTGACCAAATACTTATTTTCCACCATAATTTGCAAATAAATTCATTAAAAATCCTACAATGTGATTTTCTGAATTTTTTCCCCTCATTTTGTCTGTCATAGTTGAAGCGTACCTATGATGAAAATTACAGGCCTCTCTCATCTTTTTAAGTGGGAGAACTTCCACAATTGGTGGCTGACTAAATACTTTTTTTGCCCCACTGTATATACTGTACTCTATACCATCTACTGCATCTTGCCTATGCCGTTCGGCCATCGCTCATCCATATATTTATATGTACATATTCTTATTCATTCCTTTACACTTGTGTGTATAAGGTAGTTGTTGTGAAATTGTTAGATTACTTGTTAGATATTACTGCATGGTCAGAACTAGAAGCACAAGCACTTCACTACACTCGCATTAACATCTGCTAACCATGTGTATGTAACCAAAATAATGTGATTTGAATTGTATTTTATTTGATCAAAAGTTGATAATATTAAACGTTTTGGTCCTCAGGGGATGTAATCTATTACACAGTGATAATTGCTTGCTTGGTATAGGCATGGGATGGAGGGAAATTCCAGTGCTTAGTGAATATTTTGCCAGGCACTGCTCTGTCCTGTGACTGATTCATGTCAGCCCGTCTGTGTTGAATGTTTCATTCAGCTGAATTAAAATACATCGGGACAAAGTGGAACTCAGGAAAAAAACGTCTGGCTGTGCGCTTATCACAAGGAGATGAATACAAGTTTTTTTCCCTACACCCTTTGGGCATCGAAAGGCAATTTGGAGATTGCTTTAAATCGTTTTCAGTGAAGGCATGAGGCCATAACATTAATCAGCGCGAGAGAGGATGTGAGTCCTTAAACATTGCTTCTGGGAAGGAAAAGTAGTGGGGAAGGGGATAGGGATAGGCACCAGTCAGCCACAGCTACCCTCATCCTCCCAAACAGTTTAAAAGCTATTGTCAGATACAGTTTCAACACACTTCCTTATTGGCAAGAAAGAAAAAAGAACTGAAAACAAACAAACAAATCATTGCTTCAGGTTATAGCATTTCTCCCACTCAACAATCATTAAAGTATTTCATGGCTAATTCCCCCCCAGGAGGACTGTATGATTTCTTAAGGCGGCCTCTTTCTCTGGATAACAGACAAGGTCATGCCAAATGGGTCTCTTGCTCCATTGATTCAGCCTAAATGTCAGGGTGCTGGGAAATGTGATTATGCTTATATAAGCAAAAATCCCTAATGGGCTCTGCACTCCCTGCCAGGGAATTTATTGGGAGATGCTGCTGAATTGTACTATAGCGGTAGTGGCGAGATTAAATGGAACTTGATGCTAGCCTGTGTCTGTGTCCATACCCTTGATGTTACGTTCGTTCGATGATTAGACCAAGGTGCAGCGTGGTACATTTTCCTTTTATTAAATGACACCGGGGAAAACCAACAAAATACACAACCGAACGTAAAGTTCTGCAGGGCTAAACAGCAACTATGCAAAAGCAAGATCCCACAAACTAAGGTGGAAAACAGGCTGCCTAAGTATGATCCCCAATCAGAGACAACGATAGACTCTGATTGGGAACCATTCCCGGCCAGCAAAGAAACAGAAAAACTAGAATGCCCACCCAAATCACACCCCGACCTAACCAAATAGAGAAATAATAAGGCTCTCTAAGGTCAGGGCGTGACACTTGAGTATATATCCTGACATAAAACATCCTGCTATGGTAACTATAATGGATGAGTGCCTTTTAGAAAAACAGCTAACTTTGGGAGTGTCAAACAGTGCAACTGCAGCATTAGCTCAATGTTTGATTAGTGTTTTGGCTTGTGTTGTTAAGCTCAAGGTTTGGTTAGTATGTTGGCTTCTGTTGCTAAGCTCAAGGTTGATTAGTGTGTTGGCTTGTGTTAAGATCAAGGTTTGGTTAGTATGTTGGCTTCTGTTGCTAAGCTCAAGGTTGATTAGTGTTTTGGCTTGTGTTAAGATCAAGGTTTGGTTAGTATGTTGGCTTCTGTTGCTAAGCTCAAGGTTGATTAGTGTGTTGGCTTGTGTTAAGATCAAAGTTTGGTTAGTATGTTGGCTTGTGTTGTTAAGATCGCGGTTGGGTTAGTGTGTTTACTTGTGTTGTTAAGCTCAAGGTTTGGTTCGTGTTTTGGCTTGTGTTAAGCTCAAGGTTTGGTTAGTGGTTTGTCTTGTGTTGTTTTGCATTTACAAAGAATAAATAAGCACAACAGAGGTTGTAAACTCTCTTTTTTGAATAACTTTGGCTTTTCAAAGATAATCCTCCTACGAGCACATCAATACACACATCGATTACAATAAGGTTTGTTAAATCCAAAGCTAATGATCGCTAGAAAACTATTCATCATAAAGATGACGGCATCACTATCTGCCTGAAACGCACCATTAATATGCAAATGCAGATCCCATTTCATTTCTGTAAAAAGACTCTCTAAACCTCCTGGAATGCCGGAATATTTCATTACGTTATTAATGACATGGGATGTTATCTGTTCACTCATACCCAAATCAGACACATTTTAAAGACCACATTCTCAAGTATTAATGTCTTGGCCTAAGGATAGGTTCAACAGATAAAATATCAAATGGGTCCAGAGCAAGGCTCTAGATGGGCAATATCACCATCTTGGTCTAAAGAGTAATGGGTATATCATTTGCGGGGTGCTTATATTTGGCTGTCAAACACTAGTACAAGTGTGTAATGTAAATGTGTTTTTTTGCACGGGCGGGATCACCATTGTGGAGCATGGAGGAACAGGTGTGATAGTGTGGGGGTGCTTTGCTGGTGAAGCTGTCGGTGATTTATTTAGAAGTCAAGTCACACTTAACTAGCATGGCTACCACAGCATTCTGCAGCGTTAGGCAAAGGATGGCTACTTTGAAGAATCTCAAATACAAAATATATTTAGATTTTTTTTTATATTTTGATTTGTTTAAAAAAAAATTGGTTACTACATGATTATGTATTATGTGTTATTTCATAGTTTTTATGTCTTCATTATTATTCTACAATATAGAAAATAGTAAAAATAAAGAAAGACCCTGGAATGAGTAGGTGTGTTCAAATTTTGACTGGTACTGAATGTGTCAGCAACCACAGCTAATGAAGTCACTGAAACAAGGAGCTGCAGTCAGTTTTGGAATGGATGGCCAGTAATAAACTGGGCCTGAACATATCTAAAACTAAGAGCATTGTATTTTGGTACAAGTCACTCTCTAAGCTCTAGACCTCAGCTGAATCTGGTAATGAATGGTGTGGCTGTTGAACAAGTTGAGGAGACTAAACTACTTGGTGTTCCCTTAGATTGGAAACTGTCATGGTCAAAACATATATATTCAATGGCTGTAAAGATGAGGGAGGCCTGTCCATAATAAAGAGATGCTCTGCTTTTCGGACACCACACTCAAGAAAGTCCTGCAGGCTCTAATTTAGTCTTATCTTGATTATTGTCCAGTCATGTGGTCAAGCTGGCCCAGAACAGAGCGTCACGTCTTCCTCTTAATTGTAATCAGACGGCTAATATAAGTACTATGCATGCCAGTCTCTCTTGGTTAAGAGTTGAGGAGAGACAGACTGCATCATTTCCTCTTTTACGAAAAACATGAATGTGTTAAAAATGTCCAATTGTTTGCATAGTCAACTTAGATATAGCTCTGACACACACTCTTACCCCACCAGACATGCCACCAGGGGTCTTTTCACAGTCCCCAAATCCTGAAAAAATTTAAGAAAGCTTACAGTATTATATAGAGAAATTATTGCATGGAACTATACAAGTATATATTGCTCAATAAAGCAATACCTCACGGCACAGCGCCTCTCCCCTATTTGACGTGTAAGTGTATGTATTGATATGTAGGCTATGTGTGCCATTTTTAAATTCATGTAGTTCTGTGCATGAGCTGTTCATGTCTATTCATGTTCTGTATTATGTCATGTTTCATGTTTTGTGTGGACCCAGGAAGAGTAGCTGCTGTTTTCGCAACAGCCAATGGGGATCCTAATAAAACACCAAATACCAAAACGAACACATTTCTCTGTGATGCAAGAGGTATGGAGCGTGAATCCTCCACCACTCTCCGCGACTCCAGCTAACAGACAAAAATAGTGGACCCAGGACCTTGCTATCATTTCTGAAACACATTGTCAAGCCGAGGAGAAACATAGGCATTAAATCACATGGGATGGTACAATCAAACCAGTATATGGTAAAAGATTGCTCTGAGGGACTCATTGCAATTGAACTGAAATATTACTGAAAGTCCGTGTCTGACACATAACTTCCATTACTATGTCCACGTATAGCACTTTCTTTAGCTTCTATTGCTGCTTATACAATCCTGATGGATGAAGATAATATGCTTAACGTATTCTGGGTATATATTCTATCTTGCCCTAACCATAGGGTAAATAAATATACTATTATATTGTTCTCCGAGCCCTGCGTCCTTTATCGCCTGGCGATTCAGATTTGTCAGAGAAAAGAGAAAACACTTAGGATTTTCTACAGATTTGTTTTGAAGAGGAAAAAGGACTGGTTGTTCTAATGGAGAGTCATACTGTATGCGATAACAAAGCTCTACACTGACTATAGGACTACATATCATTCTTTTCATGGCAGGTGTAGCACAAGTTAGAGTTAACAATTTACATTCCAATCCCTTTGAAAAAAAGTGTATATAATAAACTAGAAAGTAATCATAGCCAAATGTAGTGGTAATGATAAGCAGAAATAAATACTGTCTGATGAGATATAGACCTATATGTCACTAAAGTGTTACAGTACAACTCTCGAAGTCTATGGCTGAACTGATCTGCCTTTCTCTAGGTTTTAACAGAGTAACTAATTTAAATGGCATGAAATAATTGGATTTCCTTTCCAACTGGTTTCACAGTCGTTTGGAGATGTGCTAATATACTATATATCAGCTTCCTGTAATACACTTTCAGCCTCATCAAATAGCTGCTGTAGTGGATTGACAGAATATCCATCCATTAAGCTTAGGGATGAAATTCCCTTATTTATGGCCTACTTAGCATAATGGAGCTGATGCTTAGCGACCGAAACATCAGATGATGAAAAAGGCAGTAGAAAGTGAAGTGAGTTGTTTCGCTGTCGAACAATTCAACGGACAGACAGAAACAATGGATGATGGATGGATCACTTAGGATTAACAACACCATTGTAGGCTATATTGTTATGGAAAACTGGGTATGAAAGCTGCTGGTTCTGTACACATGGCAGTGTTATTGATACTGTGTATTTTGTTTAGTGTAAACAGCATGATTTACTGTTTGGCACAATTCATCTTCATCATTCATCTTTTGTGAAAGCTGAGAGACATTATCTTTAGGTAAACAAAACAAGTCGACTGTTGTCTTAAAACAACATGTGTATTGAGCGTCTCCTCCATCTTTTGTTCCCTCATAGATCAAAGCTATCGGTGTTCCTACTTCTCTGAAAATGAAGGTTTGTTACCTGTAGATGAGGACTTCATCGTCGGAACAGTTGTACTGGAGCTGGTACATCTTTACCTTGGGCGCTGTCTTGCTGACGGTCCACTTAACCAAGGCTGAAATGGCTGTCACCTCTAACACAGTGACCACTTTCTCCGGGGGGGTCTTTGGAACCCCCTTGCTTATCCTGGTGGTGCCGGTGATGTCCGAGAGGCGGGACTTGGGCTGTGAGGCCTGACCGGTGCCGTTGCTGAGGTGGGGCAGCTGGATGATTGACAGATCCACTGAGGCGGTGGACTCCCCGGCCACGTTGGCTGCGATGCAGGTGAAGGTACCGTAGTCCTTGGAGGTGGTGATGAGAATCTCCAGGGTGCCGTTGCCGTTGACGACGGTTCGGGACGAGTTGCCAAGAACACGGTCGTCAGGGGCCATCCAGTGGATGGTGGGGGTGGGGTCTCCAATGGCCTCGCACCTCAGGCTGGCCATCTGGCCCTCCAGCACCAGCATCCTGTGGGTGTGCTGAGTGATGAGGGGTGGCTCGCACACAAACTCCTCCTCCCTCACATACCAGAAGTAGCGCCCCTTCAGGTTGGAAGGGGAAGCGCATGTCTCCTGATCATCGTCCCTCTCCAGCCGTCGCAGCCACAGCACCTCACAGTTACAATGCAGGGGGTTCCCCCCGATGCCAAGGGACAGCTGGGGGGCATAGGGAGTGGTCATCATCACTGAATCCTGGGCCCTGGCGAAGATGGGGTCTGGGGGCAGCTTCTTCAGTCGGTTGGAGGTGAGATCCAGGCGAGCCAGTCTCTCTAGATCAGTAAAGGTCCCCTCAGGGATGAAGTCCAGGAGGTTATGGTCAAGACTCAACTGGTGGAGAGAGACCATCAGCTTGACTGAGTCCCAGGGCAGGCTCCTCAGGTTGTTGTAGGACACATCCAGATCCTCTAGGGAGGGTGCCAGGTCTTCCAAGGCCCGGTCCGAGATGCGTCCCAGCTGGTTGTTGTTAAGGATGAGGTGCTGCAGGTTGACCAGGCCCCGGAGATCATCGGGACCCAGCTCTATGAGACGGTTGTTGTCCAGGTGTAAGGAGCGCAGGGTCTCCAGGTCACTGAAGGAGAAGGGCTGGATGTAACTGATGGTGTTGCGGCTGAGCGTCAGGTCCACCAGGTCAGTCATGTTGGCAAAGTCCTGCTGGGTGATGCGGAGGATGTAGTTTCCGCCCAGCCGGAGCTCCACAGTGCGCCGGTCGATGTCCAGTGGGACGAAGAGCAAGCCTTTGGAGGGACACAAGGTCCCCAGGGACTCGGACAGGTTCTGGCACACACAGTACTTTGGGCATGCGTGGGCCATCAACACTGCGGTTCCCAGGACCAGCAGGCAACAGAGGATGTGGTCCATGGTAGAGTCACACAAAGGAATCTACAGAGAGAGAGAGAGAGAGAGAGAGAGAGAGAGAGAGAGAGAGAGAGAGAGAGAGAGAGAGAGAGAGAGAGAGAGAGAGAGAGAGAGAGAGAGAGAGAGAGAGAGAGAAAGAGAGAGAGAGAGAGAGAGACAGACAGACAGACAGACAGACAGACAGACAGACAGACAGACAGACATACAGAAAGAGAGATGAGAGAGAGAGAAGAGAATAGAACATAGGAGAAGAGAGAGAGAGGTGGAGGGAGAGAAAGAAGAGAAGAATAGAGAGAGAGGATAAAGAAAGAAAGACATGATTAGTTCTTCCATAGTACGCAGTCTACTTCTCCTTTCATTGTGGCAGACAATCATAATCTCATGTAAACTATCTGTGAGGATCTCTAGAGCGGTGGGGTTTTGGGGCCTGTTATTGACAGGTTACAGCAGTAGGGTTTTGGGGCCTGTTATTGACAGGTTACAGCAGTAGGGTTTTGAGGCCTGTTATTGACAGGTTACAGCAGTAGGGTTTTGAGGCCTGTTATTGACAGGTTACAGCAGTAGGGTTTTGAGGCCTGTTATTGACAGGTTACAGCAGTAGGGTTTTGAGGCCTGTTATTGACAGGTTACAGCAGTAGGGTTTTGGGGCCTGTTGTTGACAGGTTACAGCAGCAGGGTTTTGGGGCCTGTTGTTGACAGGTTACAGCAGCAGGGTTTTGGGGCCTGTTGTTGACAGGCTACAGCAGTAGGGTTTTAGGGCCTGTTGTTTACAGGCTACAGCAGTAGGGTTTTGGGGCCTGTTGTGGACAGGTTACTGCAGTAGGGTTTTGGGGCCTGTTGTTTACAGGCTACAGCAGTATGGTTTTGGTGCCTGTTGTTGACACATCAGTAGGGTTTTGGGGCCTGTTGTTGACACATCAGTAGGGTTTTGGGGCCTGTTGTTGACACATCAGTAGGGTTGTGGGGCCTGTTATTGACAGGTTATAGCAGTAGGGTTTTGAGGCCTGTTGTTGACAGGTTACAGCAGTAGGGTTTTGGGGCCTGTTGTTGAAAGGTTACAGCAGTAGTGTTTTGGGGCCTGTTATTGACAGGCTACAGCAGTAGTGTTTTGGGGCCTGTTGTTGACAGGTTACAGCAGTAGGGTTTTGGGGCCTGTTGTTGACAGGTTATGGCAGTAGGGTTTTGGGGCCTGTTGTTGACAGGTTACAGCAGTAGGGTTTTGGGGCCTGTTATTGACAGGTTACAGAAGTAGGGTTTTGGGGCCTGTTGTTAACAGGTTACAGCAGTAGGGTTTTTGGGCCTGTTGTTGACAGGTTACAGCAGTAGGGTTTTGGGGCCTGTTATTGACAGGTTACCGCAGTAGGGTTTTGGGGCCTGTTGTTGACAGGTTACAGCAGTAGGGTTTTGGGGCTTGTTGTTAACACATCAGTATAGTTTTGGGGCTTGTTGTTGACAGGCTACAGCAGTAGGGTTTTGGGGCCTTTTATTGACAGGCTACAGCAGTAGGGTTTTGGGGCCTGTGGTTTACGGGCTACAGCAGTAGGGTTTTTTGGCCTGTTGTTGACACATCAGTATAGTTTTGGGGCTTGTTGTTGACAGGATACAGCAGTAGGGTTTTGGGGCCTGTTGTTGACAGGTTACAGCAGTAGGGTTTTGGGGCCTGTTGTTGACAGGCTACAGCAGTAGGGTTTTGGGGCCTGTTATTGACAGGCTACAGCAGTATGTTGTGGGGCCTGTTATTGACAGGCTACAGCAGTAGTGTTTTGGGGCGTGTTGTTGACAGGTTACAGCAGTAGGGTTTTGGGGCCTGTTGTTGACAGGTTACAGCAGTAGGGTTTTGGGGCCTGTTGTTGACAGGCTACAGCAGTAGGGTTTTGGGGCCTGTTATTGACAGGCTACAGCAGTAGGGTTGTGGGGCCTGTTATTGACAGGCTACAGCAGTACGGTTTTGGGGCATGTTGTTGACAGGTTACAGCAGTAGGGTTTTGAGGCCTGTTGTTGACAGGTTACAGCAGTAGGGTTTTGAGGCCTGTTGTTGACAGGTTACAGCAGTAGGGTTTTGGGGCCTGTTGTTGACAGGCTACAGCAGTAGGGTTTTGGGGCCTGTTATTGACAGGCTACAGCAGTAGGGTTGTGGGGCCTGTTATTGACAGGCTACAGCAGTAGGGTTTTGGGACCTGTTGTGGACAGGTTACTGCAGTAGGGTTTTGTGGCCTGTTATTGACAGGTTACCGCAGTAGGGTTTTGGGGCCTGTTGTTGACAGGTTACAGCAGTAGGGTTTTGGGGCTTGTTGTTAACACATCAGTATAGTTTTGGGGCTTGTTGTTGACAGGCTACAGCAGTAGGGTTTTGGGGCCTTTTATTGACAGGCTACAGCAGTAGGGTTTTGGGGCCTGTGGTTTACGGGCTACAGCAGTAGGGTTTTTTGGCCTGTTGTTGACACATCAGTATAGTTTTGGGGCTTGTTGTTGACAGGATACAGCAGTAGGGTTTTGGGGCCTGTTGTTGACAGGTTACAGCAGTAGGGTTTTGGGGCCTGTTGTTGACAGGCTACAGCAGTAGGGTTTTGGGGCCTGTTATTGACAGGCTACAGCAGTAGTGTTGTGGGGCCTGTTATTGACAGGCTACAGCAGTAGTGTTTTGGGGCGTGTTGTTGACAGGTTACAGCAGTAGGGTTTTGGGGCCTGTTGTTGACAGGTTACAGCAGTAGGGTTTTGGGGCCTGTTGTTGACAGGCTACAGCAGTAGGGTTTTGGGGCCTGTTATTGACAGGCTACAGCAGTAGGGTTGTGGGGCCTGTTATTGACAGGCTACAGCAGTACGGTTTTGGGGCATGTTGTTGACAGGTTACAGCAGTAGGGTTTTGAGGCCTGTTGTTGACAGGTTACAGCAGTAGGGTTTTGAGGCCTGTTGTTGACAGGTTACAGCAGTAGGGTTTTGGGGCCTGTTGTTGACAGGCTACAGCAGTAGGGTTTTGGGGCCTGTTATTGACAGGCTACAGCAGTAGGGTTGTGGGGCCTGTTATTGACAGGCTACAGCAGTAGGGTTTTGGGACCTGTTGTGGACAGGTTACTGCAGTAGGGTTTTGTGGCCTGTTATTGACAGGTTACCGCAGTAGGGTTTTGGGGCCTGTTGTTGACAGGTTACAGCAGTAGGGTTTTGGGGCTTGTTGTTAACACATCAGTATAGTTTTGGGGCTTGTTGTTGACAGGCTACAGCAGAAGGGTTTTGGGGCCTTTTATTGACAGGCTACAGCAGTAGGGTTTTGGGGCCTGTGGTTTACGGGCTACAGCAGTAGGGTTTTTTGGCCTGTTGTTGACACATCAGTATAGTTTTGGGGCTTGTTGTTGACAGGATACAGCAGTAGGGTTTTGGGGCCTGTTGTTGACAGGTTACAGCAGTAGGGTTTTGGGGCCTGTTGTTGACAGGCTACAGCAGTAGGGTTTTGGGGCCTGTTATTGACAGGCTACAGCAGTAGTGTTGTGGGGCCTGTTATTGACAGGCTACAGCAGTAGGGTTTTGGGGCGTGTTGTTGACAGGTTACAGCAGTAGGGTTTTGGGGCCTGTTGTTGACAGGTTACAGCAGTAGGGTTTTGGGGCCTGTTGTTGACAGGCTACAGCAGTAGGGTTTTGGGGCCTGTTATTGACAGGCTACAGCAGTAGGGTTGTGGGGCCTGTTATTGACAGGCTACAGCAGTACGGTTTTGGGGCATGTTGTTGACAGGTTACAGCAGTAGGGTTTTGAGGCCTGTTGTTGACAGGTTACAGCAGTAGGGTTTTGAGGCCTGTTGTTGACATGTTACAGCAGTAGGGTTTTGGGGCCTGTTGTTGACAGGCTACAGCAGTAGGGTTTTGGGGCCTGTTATTGACAGGCTACAGCAGTAGGGTTGTGGGGCCTGTTATTGACAGGCTACAGCAGTAGGGTTTTGGGGCCTGTTGTGGACAGGTTACTGCAGTAGGGTTTTGTGGCCTGTTATTGACAGCCGCCACAGGGCATCTTGATGTGTATCGATTAGACTGCACTTTGATCAGACTCAAAAGCTGTCATCAAATGCACATGGATTTGAACTAGGTTTGATCTGTTGTCTGTGGGTGGATGGGTGTGTGTGTATTTGTGTGCGTGCATCTGTCTTTGTGTGAGGGCTGTGTGGGAGGGAATCTTTACAGCAAATCGGTGGCTCAGAATTAATCATTTCAAAGACAAAACAATATAAATTAAATAACTTATCTACTAACAGCTAGCCATAAGACAGTCATAAATGGAGCTCCTCTGGGACATCAACTCATTTAGATTTACCATGGACAATTTGTCTGAAACACTATACTGCATTTATGATAGAGCCATTCATCATGCAAAAGGTTGGCTATTTATTTAGTGGCTTCTGTCATTTATGAAGTGTCCCTCTGAGGAAACCGTAGTGCTCTCTAACGGGGAAGTCATGTGACACGGGTCAATTCCAACGATGGATGTTTCACTCAGGTGGAGATAATATACTTTAATCATAATATATTCAATGTAATCAGGGAATGCTGGATAATAACTCAAGCCCAGAGCATTGGACAGCAGGCACTTAGAGACACCGTACAGAACTGACTCTAGATCAGTTGGTAGAGGTATATAATAATGAAGCAATAGACAGAGGGGAGACTGGCCTAAAATAAATGAGCATTCCTCAGAGATCAAATTAGAGAGGACATACCTATGCCCCTGTCTGTGACCACTCATTAGAGACAAATAGGTATGCAGTCATGTGGAACACAACTGCCCCCCCATGTCTATGACGTCCTTCATTAATATTCCTGTCTGCTTTGTTAATGTCAGTCACACACACATATAGCCTACAAACACACACACACACCTCTATAACCTTATATACCCATCAAATCCTTATCCCCATGAGCCAAAGCTATTAATTCTCTCTCTCTTTCTCTCATATATTATCTTACAAGGATTTCCATATGAAGTAGCATATGCTATAAAGCAGTGTATTTTTTGCATCATTTGACCACATTTGTATTCATATCGACTTGTGGCAGAATTCCAAAAACCTTTGTCAACACAAAGCATCTGAGGCTTTTGTACTCCAGTAAATGGAGGTGGCTAATCATTGGCCCGGTGAAAAGAGCAGCGGCGAACCTAAGGAAGGATGGATAAGAGAGGAGGCTTGACCTTAGAGTCATCTGTGCATTGACCCAGCCAGCCACAGTAGTCACAGTACATTGAAAATAGGATAATTCAATCACAGGATAACATGGGCCCAATGCTATGGAGTCCATGGATGCCAGGGGGAAGGCTTAAATCACTCAGCCAAAATCACGATTCAAGGACGAATCCAATACGGATCCTAGGGAAGATGGATTGATTTGAAGTCAGGCAGTTAGGAAAACCGCAGAGATTGACAAGCTATGTGTGGCACTGCCGGGAGGGTGGGATTATAATTTGACCAGCACACAGTGGTTGTAATCAGGATACTCATGGGAAGCTGGGAAGACATCAACACAGGGATAGCTTTTAACATGCTCACCCACTGGCAGGTGAATCAGAACATTATCACAGATAATATGCTAACAATATGGGCTAATAAGTTGCCTTAGGGAAGAAATGGAACTCATGATAGAATGTTGGTAGCACCGCGGCCACGACAGCATGATTACTCTTATGTTATAAAATCAAATCAAGTCAAGTCACATGCACTGACAGTGAAGTTATTACTTACAAGCCCTTAACCAACAATGCTTTAAAAAGTGAAGAAAAATAAGTGTTAAGTAAAAAATAGAAAATAATTCAACATCAGCAGGAAAAGAACAAGTGAGGCTATATACAGGGGGTACCGGTACAGAGTTAATGTGGAGGCTATATACAGGGGGTACCGGTACAGAGTCAATGTGGAGGCTATATACAGGGGGTACCGGTACAGAGTCAATGTGGAGGCTATATACAGGGGGTACCGGTACAGAGTCAATGTGGAGGCTATATACAGGGGGTACCGGTACAGAGTCAATGTGGAGGCTATATACAGGGGGTACCGGTACAGAGTCAATGTGGAGGCTATATACAGGGGGTACCGGTACAGAGTCAATGTGGAGGCTATATACAGGGGGTACCGGTACAGAGTCAATGTGGAGGCTATATACAGGGGGTACCGGTACAGAGTCAATGTGGAGGCTGTATACAGGGTGTTACGGAACAGAGTCAATGTGGAGGCTATATACAGGGGGTACCGGTACAGAGTCAATTTGGAGGCTGTATACAGGGGGTACCGGTACAGAGTCAATGTGGAGGCTATATACAGGGTGTTACGGTACAGAGTCAATGTGGAGGCTATATACAGGGGGTACCGGTACAGAGTCAATGTGGAGGCTATATACAGGGGGTACCAGTACAGAGTCAATGTGGAGGCTATATACAGGGGCTACCGGTACAGAGTTAATGTGGAGGCTATATACAGGGGGTACCGGTACAGAGTCAATGTGGAGGCTATATACAGGGGGTACCGGTACAGAGTCAATGTGGAGGCTATATACAGGGGGTACCGGTACAGAGTTAATGTGGAGGCTATATACAGGGGTACCGGTGCAGAGTCAATGTGGAGGCTATATACAGGGGGTACCGGTACAGAGTCAATGTGGAGGCTATATACAGGGTGTTACGGTACAGAGTTAATGTGGAGGCTATATACAGGGGGTACCGGTACAGAGTCAATGTGGAGGCTATATACAGGGGGTACCGGTACAGAGTCAATGTGGAGGCTATATACAGGGGGTACCGGTACAGAGTCAATGTGGAGGCTATATACAGGGGGTACCGGTACAGAGTTAATGTGGAGGCTATATACAGGGGGTACCGGTACAGAGTCAATGTGGAGGCTATATACAGGGGGTACCGGTACAGAGTTAATGTGGAGGCTATATACAAGGGGGTACCGGTACAGAGTCAATGTGGAGGCTATATACAGGGGGTACCGGTACAGAGTCAATGTGGAGGCTATATACAGGGGGTACCGGTACAGAGTCAATGTGGAGGCTATATACAGGGGGTACCGGTACAGAGTCAATGTGGAGGCTATATACAGGGGGTACCGGTACAGAGTCAATGTGGAGGCTATATACAGGGGGTACCGGTACAGAGTCAATGTGGAGGCTATATACAGGGGGTACCGGTACAGAGTCAATGTGGAGGCTATATACAGGGGGTACCGGTACAGAGTCAATGTGGAGGCTATATACAGGGGGTACCGGTACAGAGTTAATGTGGAGGCTATATACAGGGGGTACCGGTACAGAATAAATGTGGAGGCTATATACAGGGGGTACCGGTACAGAGTTAATGTGGAGGCTATATACAGGGGGTACCGGTACAGAGTCAATGTGGAGGCTATATACAGGGGGTACGGTACAGAGTCAATGTGGAGGCTATATACAGGGGGTACCGGTACAGAGTCAATGTGGAGGCTATATACAGGGGGTACCGGTACAGAGTCAATGTGGAGGCTATATACAGGGGGTACCTGTACAGAGTCATTGTGGAGGCTATATACAGGGGTACCGGTACAGAGTTAATGTGGAGGCTATATACAGGGGGTACCGGTACAGAGTCAATGTGGAGGCTATATACAGGGGTTACCGGTACAGAGTTAATGTGGAGGCTATATACAGGGGGTACCGGTACAGAGTCAATGTGGAGGCTATATACAGGGGGTACCGGTACAGAGTCAATGTGGAGGCTATATACAGGGGGTACCGGTACAGAGTCAATGTGGAGGCTATATACAGGGGGTACCGGTACAGAGTCAATGTGGAGGCTATATACAGGGGGTACCGGTACAGAGTCAATGTGGAGGCTATATACAGGGGGTACCGGTACAGAGTCAATGTGGAGGCTATATACAGGGGGTACCGGTACAGAGTCAATGTGGAGGCTATATACAGGGGGTACCGGTACAGAGTCAATGTGGAGGCTATATACAGGGGGTACCGGTACAGAGTCAATGTGGAGGATATATACAGGGGTACCGGTACAGAGTCAATGTGGAGGCTATATACAGGGGGTACCGGTACAGAGTCAATGTGGAGGATATATACAGGGTGTTACGGTACAGAGTCAATGTGGAGGCTATATACAGGGGGTACCGGTACAGAGTCAGTGTGGAGACTATATACAGGGGGTACCGGTACAGAGTCAATGTGGAGGCTATATACAGGTTACCGGTACAGAGTCAATGTGGAGGCTATATACAGGGTGTTACGGTACAGAGTTAATGTGGAGGCTATATACAGGGTGTTACGGTACAGAGTCAATGTGGAGGCTATATACAGGGTGTTTCGGTACAGAGTTAATGTGGAGGCTATATACATGGGGTACCGGTACAGAGTCAATGTGGAGGCTATATACAGGGGGTACCGGTACAGAGTCAATGTGGAGGCTATATACAGGGGGTACCGGTACAGAGTCAATGTGGAGGCTATATACAGGGTGTTACGGTACAGAGTTAATGTGGAGGCTATATACAGGGGGTACCGGTACAGAGTCAATGTGGAGGCTATATACAGGGGGTACCGGTACAGAGTCAATGTGGAGGCTATATACAGGGGGTACCGGTACAGAGTCAATGTGGAGGCTATATACAGGGGGTACCGGTACAGAGTCAATGTGGAGGCTATATACAGGGGGTACCGGTACAGAGTTAATGTGGAGGCTATATACAGGGGGTACCGGTACAGAGTCAATGTGGAGGCTATATACAGGGTGTTACGGTACAGAGTTAATGTGGAGGCTATATACAGGGGGTACCGGTACAGAGTCAATGTGGAGGCTATATACAGGGGGTACCGGTACAGAGTCAATGTGGAGGCTATATACAGGGGGTACCGGTACAGAGTCAATGTGGAGGCTATATACAGGGGGTACCGGTACAGAGTCAATGTGGAGGCTATATACAGGGGGTACCAGTACAGAGTCAATGTGGAGACTATATACAGGGGCTACCGGTACAGAGTTAATGTGGAGGCTATATACAGGGGGTACCGGTACAGAGTCAATGTGGAGGCTATATACAGGGGGTACCGGTACAGAGTCAATGTGGAGGCTATATACAGGGGGTACCGGTACAGAGTCAATGTGGAGGCTATATACAGGGGGTACCGGTACAGAGTCAATGTGGAGGCTATATACAGGGGGTACCGGTACAGAGTCAATGTGGAGGCTATATACAGGGGGTACCGGTACAGAGTCAATGTGGAGGCTATATACAGGGGGTACCGGTACAGAGTCAATGTGGAGGCTATATACAGGGGGTACCGGTGCAGAGTCAATGTGGAGGCTATATACAGGGTGTTACGGTACAGAGGTAATGTGGAGGCTATATACAGGCGGTACCGGTACAGAGTTAATGTGGAGGCTATATACAGGGGGTACCGGTACAGAGTCAATGTGGAGGCTATATACAGGGGGTACCGGTACAGAGTCAATGTGGAGGCTATATACAGGGGGTACTGGTACAAAGTCAACGTGCGGGGGCACCGGTTAGTCAATGTAATTGAGGTAATATGTACATGTAGGTAGAGTTAAAGTGACTATGCATAGATAATAATCAGAGAGTAGCAGCAGAGTAAAAGAGGGTTATTGGTAACCCTTTGATTAGCTGTTCAAGAGTCTTATGGCTTTCAGGATTCTTAAGTCTAGGCCTTTTGGAGCTAGCCTTGGCGCTCCGCTACCACTTGCTGTGCGGTAGCAGAGAGAACGATCTATGACTAGGGAGGTTGGAGTCTTTGACAATTTTCAGGGCCTTCCTCTGACACCGCCTAACATAGAGGTCCTGGATTGCAGGAAGCTTGGCCCCTGGGTCGTACGCACTACCCTCTGTAGTGTGTTGCAGTCGGAGGCCGAGCAGTTGCCATACCAGGCAGTTTTATTTAATTTTTTATTTATTTCACCTTTTTTTAACCAGATAGGCAAGTTGAGAACAAGTTCTCATTTACAACTGCGACCTGGCCAAGATAAAGCAAAGCAGTTCGACACATACAACAACACAGATGCATGGAGTAAAACAAACATACAGTCAACAATACAGTAGAAAAACAGTAGAAAAACAGTAGAACAGTAGAAAAACAAGTAGAAAAACAGTACAGTAGAAAAACAAGTCTATATACGATGTGAGCAAATGAGGTGAGATAAGGGAGGTAAAGCAATAAATAGGCCATGGTGGCGAAGTAAATACAAAATAGCAATTAAACACTGGAATGGTAGATGTGCAGTAGATGAATGTGCAAAGTAGAAATACTGGGGTGCAAAGGAGCAAAATAAATAAATAAATAAATACAGTAGGGGATGAGGTAGTTGTTTGGGCTATTTACAGATTGGCTATGTACAGGTGCAGTGATCTGTGAGCTGCTCTGACAGCTGGTACTTAAAGCTAGTGAGAGAGATAAGTGTCTCCAGTTTCAGTGATTTTTGTAGTTCGTTCCAGTCATTGGCAGCAGAGAACTGGAAGGAGAGGCGGCCAAAGGAGGAATTGGCTTTGGGGGTGACCAGTGAGATATACCTGCTGGAGAGCGTGCAACGGGTGGGTGCTGCTATGGTGACCAGTGAGCTGAGATAAGACGGGGCTTTACCTAGCAGGGTCTTGTAGATGTAGCAGTGACGCAACCAGTCAAGATGCTCTTGATGGTGCAGCTGTAGAACCTTTTTAGGATCTGAGGACCCATGCAAAATCTTTTCAGTCTCCTGAGGGGGAATAGGTTTTGTCGTGTCCTCTTCACAACTGTCTTAATGTGTTTGGACCATAATAGTGTGTTGGTGATGTGGACACCAAGGAACTTGAATCTCTCAACCTGCTCCACTACAGCCTCGTCAATGAGAATGGAGGTGTGCTTGGTCCTCCTTTTCCTGTAGTCCACAATCATCTCCTTTGTCTTGATCACGTTGAGGGAGAGGTTGTTGTTCTGGCATTGAGTGCTGTCTTAGTGCCAGAATCGGTTTATGGTGGTAAATAGACAACTACAAAGAATATAGATGAACACTCTCTTGGTAAATAGTGTTGTCTTACAGCTTATCATGAGAGTCCCGCTCAGGCGAGCAAAACCGCGAGACTTCCTTAGGTTTTGTGCACCAGCTGTTGTTTACAAATATACATAGACCGTCACCCCTTGTCTTACTAGAGGCTACTGCTTCATCCTGCCGATGCAGCGTCAAACCCGCCAGCTGTATGTTATTCATGACGTCGTTCAGCCATGACTCAGTGAAACGTAAGATCTTACAGTTTTTAATGTCCCGTTGGTAGGATATACGTGATCGTAGTTTATTTTATTTTATTTTCCATTGATTGTACATTGGCTAATAGGACCGATGGTAAAGGGAGATTATGCGCTTGGCATCGGATACTTAAAAGGAACCCAGATCTTCGTCCATTGTATAACTCACCACATAGAATGATGTTTGTACTGAAGTAGCTAACTCGTTTCTTATCATTCTTGTATTATTCATTGTTATTGTCAAATCATAATTTCCTCAGGGGAAAATCTGTTGTTGCCGTTATGATGTTCTTGTTGGGGTGCTGACTGTTTGGGTGTTAGGCAATGTTTGCTGGGCTATAGTCTAAGAGCTCTACCTATGCTTCTTGAAAAAGATACGATGATGCATATTTCCATGGATATGATATTCTTACCAGTTTCTTCCAATGTTTCACAAGTATCTCTCTCATTAAGACTCTCAGCTGGAGGTAACATGTTTCCAACCCAGATAAATATCAAGCCTCCACATCACATCCAGATGTGGGTATTTGCAGTTCTATAATTGGTTTTGCAGGCCGGTACATCTCATATCTAAATAAAAGTCTTCAGAAAAAAAGTGAGGCTGATATTGATATATTCACCCACACCTGCTCTCCCATTTACATTGACAATGAACAAGACTATGTGGATACTGCCTGTCTGTCTGCACTTGTGCTGTACGTTCTGACTACACACTGCATGTTTCTAGTGAGATTAATATATTGGATTGTAAATGCATGTTAGGATGGTGTGCATCATGGTCCTAGTCAGATGAAGATATTGAATTGAGAGGGTTCTGCCTGTATGCATATGAAAATCACATCTCTGTCACGTTGCAGACACAGAGATCCAGTGTAAATGCCTCGATCCGGGTGTGAGTCTTTGTCTGGAGAAGCCGCAGAAGCTGGATCAGCAGAGATACTTTATTTAATCTTCAAGACATGGGGAGACGGGCTCTGTATTAGCATTCTTCTGCTAGCGGTTTAGTGAAAAGGCTTTAAGTAGCTTTCAGACTGAAATCTCCCATACCCTTCATGAAGAGAGGGCTGCAGAGTCTGCAACTGAGTGTGCACTTAGAGAGTGAATTACCAAGTTGATGGAGACGGTTTAAGTGTTTAGGGGAAATGTCAGTGATTTGGGGCGGGAAAGAGGTCTAAATGACAGGGCACAGGGTAAAGGGGAGGGAGTAGAGAGCTGTGGGTCACTAGGCTTGTTAAATGAAGCATCCTTCCACAGACAGACAGACAAATGCACACACACACCATCACACCCTGTAAGGCCACGTTCCCGTGATGTGTTACCTTTTTTTTCTGCAGTGCCATTTTAATTCTTACCGCATGGCTGCATGGGTTTCTCAGGCAACACTGATCTCATTTATGAAAAGTGTCAGGGAGGGTTTTCATAACAGCTAGCCTGGGCTAAAGATGAGCTTATTCAGCTAACTAGGAGAAAAGAAAACACTCTCTCCCTCTCCCTTACAGAGCCCTGTCTCTCTGTCTCCCTCATTTTAATAACACCAGAGCTTCTTGATTCACAAAGCTGGTCTCTCTCTCTCTCTCTCTCTCTCTCTCTCTCTCTCTCTCTCTCTCTCTCTCTCTCTCTCTCTCTCTCCTGACAAGTAATCTCCATAGAAAAGATGAATATTAATAATGGCTGTTGGAAGTGGAGGTGACACAATGGATAGCTCCTCTACTGTCTGCTTAATTAACCTCATCAGCTAATGCTTGGTTCACCTACTCAAAGGCTTCTTTGGTGTGACATGGCAAAGGATGCCTTTCAGGGATAATAAATGGCTCTTTTGGGAAGATATATAAAGGGGATTACTTTTGCCTGCTCCAAAATTAAGAATCTAAATGAAATATATGAACCAGTGGCTCAGGCCAGCATTTGGATCCTTCCTTGGTCAAATAGAGCAGTCTTTGAGATGCCTGCTATTCGGTTATAGTCTCCATCTCCTTAGCACCATAGATCACATTGCCACAGATCAGCGGGCTTCATGGCCAGATCTCTGAGAGGAGAATACTCTGGACGATTACAGGCTGCAGGGAGAGAGAACAAGAGAGCGAGAGAGCGAGTGAGACACATAACCCAAATCCTAAACCTAGCTCCTAAACCTATAACCCCTTACCCTTACCCTAACCCTTACCCTAATTGTAACCCTAACCCTAAACCTAACCCCTAAGCTTAAAATAGCCTTTGTCCTCATAGGGATCTGGGAAACGTCCCCAAGAGGGAGAATTTTTCTTGTTTTACTATCCTTGTGGGGATAGTTCCCAGCTAGCATCCCTAGTGGATCATAGTCACAGGTAATGGGATGAGATAGAGAGCTCTGTGTCTCAGGGAGCATCTGTATAAGCCGACCCCCACAACGTCCCCTCAGTGCCCCTGGTCTCCCTGGTTGGGTGGTCAGCTGTAGTTGGCCCATCTGGCAGCTCAGTCAGTTAGGGCCTTCCCCTGGTATTGCATTCTCACCTCTGGTCCGCTCTAATGAATAACTAATCAAATGAAGAGCATTAAACAAATACTGTCCAACAAAAATGAACTCATAATCTCTTTGGGAGAGGAGTTTGTTGTGTTCCCAGTGGTAAGTGAGAATAAGCTGCCCACCCGAGGCGAAACAAGATTAGCACGGCAGTTTGTAAAGAAAGAGAGAAAGAGACTGTATGTCAGTAATATCACTGATAACAGGACAGTGTTAGTCACCAACTCACCAGTGCTATTCCTGTTGCTGTGATGAGAATGGCAGTGAGCCTGTGAATGAAAGACAAAGCACCCACAGGCCTTCATCCTCCTCATCCTCATCATCTGTAAATATAGCAGCGCTCAACACCACACTTCAAACAGGGACCATCATCCCACACTCGTCACTGCTGTTCTGACTTTGTTCATCGTCCAATCATATGGCTCTTGCCTATAGCATTTCCTATAACCATTTGTTCTTATCTCCTGGCCAGCCTCTCTCTCTCTCTCTCTCTCTCTGAGTGGGACCTGGAGATGTGACTCCGCTCTTATCAGTGTGTGTCAGACAGCCTCCCACGTCCTCCCACACGAAGCCTGCATGCTCATACACAAGCAGGAATCACATTTAAAAAGAGTCAGTGTAGATCCCAAAGAGGACCAGAGGGACACAAGGCCACAGAAAGGCAGAGATGGACAAAGGGATGGCGAAAGAGAGAGAGAAAAGTATTGACAGATATTCCCGTCTGCCTTGGAATGGTTAACACACTTAAATGGCTCTGTGTTATTTTCCTCAAAGCAAGCGAAGAAGGTGTTTAGGTCCGGATGTGAGGTGTCGGTGTCTGCGATGTGGCCACATGTGTCTCGTGTCTGAGCCAGTGAATTGCGACTCCACTTTGTCTCTGTACTGACATTTTGCCTCTTTGATTGCATTACGGAGGTCATAGATCGGGGATCATCAACCAGATCCAGCTGTAGACCGGGCAAATAAAACCACCGTGGGTCAAATTTGGCCTGCAGGCTGCCAGAACCCTTTCATAGATGGTCTGTTTGTACACGTCCCTTGCAGTCCCTTACAGTCACCTTGCTCTGGTTAAATGTGGTGGTTTGTGCTTTTAGATTTGTGCAAATGCTGCCACAGTTTCTGTTTAGAATAAGTTCTAATCGTCACAGTAGGAATAACGTTCCCTATGCACTTCCTGATGAACCCAGTCACAGAGTCAATGTATACGTCGATATTATTCCTAAAGGCGACAAGGAACATATCCCAGTCCACTTGATCAAAACAATCTTGAAGCAGAGATTCCAACTGGTCAGACCAACATTGAACAGTCTTTAACACGGGTGCTTCCTGCTTAAGTTTCTGCCTATAGTTCAGAGAGTATGAAGTTCACTGGGTTCTGAGCAAAACAATATTAAAAGGCAGATCTTATCCAGTGTGCTCTAGCCTTTAAACTAATCAAAAGTGGTGAAGCAACATTCATTTTTTAAAAGAAGATTAGAAATTGAGCTAAAATCACAAAAAGATTTCACTACAGACACAGTTGTTGATATGTTGCGGTGTCTATTGACTTCTATTGGCACAGCATGCTTTCCAAGGTCATCTACTCATCATAGTTTTGTAAATGGCTTTGAGTGGAGTGGAAGTTATTGGCCTTGAGAAGATCAATGGCTTTCTCCATTGGGATTCTTCCGGTGCTTTTGTGAACAACAAATTCAGCACAAGTGTTGTTGGCCCACTTTTGTAATGTTTCCTTTTGTGGTTAAGCCTCGTCTTTGTAGAAGTGCTTCACACAGGGCCTTCAAGGGTACTTTGAGTACTGTACTGCAGATAACTGCATGCGTACAGTTGGGAAAAAAAGTGATTAATTATCGCAGAAAATAATTATTGACAGAGCACAAAGCAATCTCGAGGTAATGAGAGCAATTAAACAGCAATGAAATACGAATAGGCCCTGATATTACTTTACTGTATGTTTCCAAGTCAATACAAGTGGCATAGAAAGTCCTGCTGCTTTTCTGGAAGTGACGCTCTGCATGGACAGTTTCGGAAACTAAAAGAAGCATAAATTATCTAGAGGAACTGCTTACAGTAAAAAATGCCCATCCATAAACAGTCTTTATGTAAAGAATACGGTCGAACCATCAGATAATTGGCATATATATTACTCTTACTGAATTTACACATGTGCGAGGATATTGGAAATTTAATCAAAGCCTATTGGATGATACCTTGTTTTTAACTAGGACAGAGGAATATATAACACATTTTTACAGTAGATCCCCTTATTGCATGGGACACATTTAAATGTGCCTTTAGAGGCCATGCAACTCAGTACTCAGCTCTAAAACAAAATAAATGTAGGTCAAAATAGTTATCAAAATAAATAGAAGGGCTAACAGAATAGATAGATAGCAATAAAACTGTAACCATAGAGGCTCAGAATAAGTTAGAGGAAAACGAAAAAAGAAAAGGAGGAACTTATTCAAGAAAGATTAAGTGTAATATATTATAAAATAAAGCAAACTGGATGGAATATGTAGAAAAATGCACAATAAAAAAAAAATCTTCAACATAGAAGATGCTACAAAAAATAATTGTTACAAATGTCACCCATGATTCACCAAATTATATTTTGAAAGAGGAAGCAAAGTACTTTAAGCATATGTTTTCGTTTCAGTCTCATCCATCTCCTCTAACTGAAGCTAATTGTATGGATTTTAAAATTAACAGCTGAACAGAAAGACTCATGTGAAGGCAAAATTACAGAGGAGGAACTTCTTGATGCAATTAAAGCCTTTAAATCTGGGAAAACTCCAGGGCTGGATAGGATACCAGTGGAGGTATACCAAACTTTTTTTTTATATACTCAGATGACCATTATTAGCATGTTTTAACCACTCCTATGTAAATGGTAGATTATTGGACACTCAACAAGGTCTGATTTCATTATTACTGAAACAGGATACAAGTGATAAATATAAAGATCCAGTCCTTTTAAAAATTTGGAAGTCCCTTACACGTCAGTGTTGTGATGCAAAAATAGTAGCAAAATGTGAAGCGGCTAGAATTCAAAAGGTATTGTTGGATATTATTCATTCGAATTAGACAGGATTTTTACATGGACGATACATTGATAAAGTACGACTGGAGTTTATATATAAATACCTGGAACATTTCAAATTTTGGAGAATCTCTTATAAAATGGGTTAAAGTCACGTATAGTGGGGTCTCCCGAGTGGTGCAGCGGTCTAAGGCACTGCATCGCAGTGATAGCTGTGTCACTACAGATCCTGGTTCAATCCCAGGCTGTGTCGCAGCCGGCCGCGACCAGGAGACCCATGAGGCTGCACAGAATTGGCTCAGCATCGTCTGGGTTAGGGGAGGCTTTGGCCAGCTGGGATGTCCTTGTCCCATCGCACTCTAGTGACTCCTGTGGCAGGCCGGGAGCATGCAAGCTGACACAGTCATCAGGTGTTTCTTCCGACACATTGGTGTGGCTGGCTTCCGGTTTAAGCGTCAAAGAAGCAGTGCGGCTTGGGGGGTCATGTTCTGGAGGATGCACAGCTCTCAACCTTCACCTCTCCCGAGACCGTACGGGAGTTGCAGCGATGGGACAAGACTGTAACTACCAATTGTGGAGAAAAAGGGGTACATTTTTTTTTAAGTAATGTATAGTTTAAAAAATATATGTATATTTAACCTTTATTTAACCATGAATGTCAGTTAAGAACAAATTCTTATTTACAATGAAGGCCTACATAATTACCTTAGGTGTGAAATAGTAAATAATGGCTACTTCTTAGAAAGATTTAAACTGTCAAGATGAGTAAAGGTTGTCCACAAGGTTGTCCACTATTGGCATATCTATGTATTATGGCCATCAAAATGTTAGCTATTCAAATCAGATCCAACAATAATATCAAGGGGTTAGAAATCCAGGGCTTAAAAATGAAGGTGTCATTGTACGCTGATGATTCATGCTTTATTTTACATCCACAATTTGTATCTCTCCACAGCCTCATAGAGAATCTAGATACATTTTCTAACCTCTCTGGATTACAACAAAATTGTTGTGCTATATTACATATTGGGTCACAAAAAAATACAACATTTACATTACCGTGCAGTTTACCAATAAAATGGTGTGATGGTGATGTGGAAATACTCGGTATACATATCCCAAAATAAATAAATGATCTCACTCCAAAACATTTTAATAGAAAGTTAGCGAAAAGACATAAGATCTTGCTACACCTAGCGACAATACCTGTCTATTTGTGGAAAAATCACCCTGATTAAATATTTAGTCATATCCCAGTTTACCTATTTGCTTATGGGCTTGCCTACACCTTACCAAACAGTTAATTCAATTATATGAGGAAAAAGTATCCATTTTCTTTGAAACGGCAAGTCAGACAATATTAAACGTGCCTATTTATAGAATTAATATGAATTCGGAGGGCACAAATGATTAAATATTAATATTAAAGTATTAGACCTCTCACTAAAGGCTTCAGTCATACAAAAGTTATACTTAAATCCGAACTGGTTCTCTAGCAAATTAATAAGAATGTCTCACCCCATGTTCAAGAATGGCCTTTTTCCCTTTATTCAGATTACAAACTTGCACTTTCAGTTATTTGAAAAGGAAATAATCTCCCAAATATCGCTATTTTTACAACAAGCCATAGAAAGTTGTTTGTAATTTCAATTTAATCCACCAGAAAAAATAATACAATACCAAATAATACAACAAATACTGTGGTTAAACTCAAATATACTAATAGATTAAAAAATATATATATATATTTTTTTTTAAATGTTTAAAAAAGGTATCATCTTTGTAAATTATATCATAAATAGGACTGGTGGAGTTATGTAACACAAATATATGGAAATATCTAATCTACCCAAAACTGAAACTAATTGTAGCATTACCACAAAAATGGAAGAGGAAAGTGGAAGGGGGAAAAAGTAGGGAACCTGTCTGTCAGCCCTGCATTAAAGACCATAATTGGTTAAAGAAAATTGAGACAAATAAAAAAGAATACCAGTTTCATTTAAGGACCAAAAATTGACAGCTGTGCCATATAGATTACAAAATAGTTGGGAAGAGATTTTCAACGTACTGATTTCATGTCACATGGTTTATGAACTAATAGGCAAAACAATGCCTGATTCAAAACTTTGAATTTATCAAATTAATATCCCAAATTCTTGAAACCAATATTATATATATGGGGGATACAACCTTCCCAGCTCTGCAGATTTGTATGCGAAGAGACAGAATCATTAGATCATTTGTTTTGGTACTGTCCATATGCAGCTTGTTTTTGGTCACAGGTCCGCGAATGACTGAAGAATTGCAACATTTACCTGGAGCTAACTCTGCAGATAGCTCTACAGGGTCAATAATATAATATAATAATACTTTTTATTTTATTTTATGAGAATAGAAAGGTTCAGAACTTTTGTGAAACATCACAGCACAGTTGACAAATGGCAAATAGAATTCCAATATGGATGGTGTTAAATCCAATATGAATGGTGTTAAATCCAATGTGGATGGTGTTAAATCCAATATGAATGGTGTTAAATCCAATGTGGATGGTGTTAAATCCAATGTGGATTGTGTTAACTTCAATGTGGATGGTGTTAAATTCAATGTGGATGGTGTTAATTTCAATGTGGATGGTGTTAACTTCAATGTGGATGGTGTTAAATTCAATGTGGATTGTGTTAACTTAAATGTGGATGGTGTTAAATTCAATGTGGATGGTGTTAAATTCAATGTGGATGGTGTTAACTTCAATGTGGATGGTGTTAAATTCAATATGGATGGTGTTAAATCTAATGTGGATGGTGTTAAATCTAATGTGGATGGTTTTAAATCTAATGTGGATGGTGTTCAATTCAATATGGATGGTGTTAAATCCATTGTAGATGATGTTAAGAAATAGATGGGAGGGGTTGAATGGAGCCGAAGGTTGGGAATAATAACAACTAATAACAACTAATGTAAACCATACTGTGTCCTTAAAAGGTATCATGGTTCAGCACTTTTGTGAAATAAATAGATGGGAGAGGTTGAGGTTAGATGAAGGACAGAAGTAAAAACAAACAAAATACAACTATTGTAAAATAGACTGTGCCCGTAAAGTTTATAGTATGTATAAACTGGAAGTAGAAGCCTAAGCATTGTGTTCACTAGTTTACACCAATTAGGGGAGGGGTGTCAGGGTTAGAAAGTAAAAAAGGAACATATATTTAAAAAAAGATGTGCATATACTGTATATATCTGTTTATTTTACCTGTTGATACAGGTATAGGTAAATATATATGTGAAACTATTCTAACTGAACATTTTCTTTCACAGTGACACTGATTCCGAATGGGAGCCCCCAGTGCCAAGGTGTCCATCCCCCACTGAAGCTGGTTCATCCAGCTCCTGCCACAAGTGGTGTTCATCTGCCCAAATGTATTTCTGCATAGATGTGCCTCAGGGCCAAAAAGGCACAGAATGGTGGCGTCCCTGTGTTCTTTGCTAAATGAAGTCCCCCATCACCTGCACTACATGCTTGGTGACCCTCTGCTTTACAGCAGAAAGAGACTGCTATGGCACCTGGCATCAGCAGCACAATATTGTGTAGAGGACTGAGGGTCTTCCAAATATTGAAAGTGTTATTTTGTAAATGTATATATTTTTTTTTTCATGTTTTTTCTCCATTTTTTGGGGGGCGTGTGTTAGAATACCATTTTGGTATTTTGTATATATTTATTCCATTCAAAATGTATAACTTCACCAATTTGGCCACTTGGGTACATTTGGGCTACTTGTGTGGGACACCTGGGTGACTTCATGATAAATGTAATGTAGCACACTCATTTTGGAAGTTATCATTCTGAAACTTTGCACAAGTACTGTTGCCCTCTTATGTTTTTCACTGAAATTGTCCCCATCATCCTTTCTGAATGTTTGTTTTGTCTTGTTCATTTTAAAGATGATGATACAACAATAAAAATTAAAAAATGTATGTTTTTTTATTGTATTATCTAAACCAGATCTATTTTGTTATATTCTCCTACATTCAATTCACATTTACAGAAACTTCAGAGTGTTTTCTTTCAAATGAAACCAATAATATGCATATCCTTGGTTCTGGGCCTGAGCTACAGGCAGTTAGATTTGGGTATGTCTTTAGGCGGAAATTGAAAAAAGTAGGGGGTAGCTGTAAAGTTAACCTTTCTAGGGCAGGGGTTGCGCTAGTGGAACACCTCGACAACATTCCGCTGAAAAGGCAGTGTGCGAAATTCAAAAATATTTTTTTGAAATATGTAACTTTCACACATTAACATGTCCAATACAGCAAATGAAAGATAAACATCTTGTTAATTCTACCCATCATGTCCGATTTCAAAAATGCTTTACAGCGAAAGCACAACATATGATTATGTTAGGTCAGAGTCAAGTCACAAAAACACACACAGCCATTTTCCAGCCAAAGAGAGGAGTCACAAAAATCTGAAATATAAATAAAATGAATCACTAACCTTTGATGATCTTCATCAGATAACACCCATAGGACATCATGTTACACAATACATGTATGTTTTGTTCGATAATGTGCATATTTATATCCAAAAATCTCAGTTTACATTGGCGCGTTACGTGCAGTAATGTTTTGATTCCAAAACATCCGGTAATTTTGCAGAAATACGCATAATAAACATTGATAAAAGATGCAAGTGTTATTCACAGAATTAAAGATAGACTTCTCCTAACAAAGGCTATTCAAGAGTCCTTCAGTAGAGTCAGAGAGAGAGGGAAGGGATAAAGGTATTTATGGGGGGGTGGGGTCATAAACCTTACACACAGGCCAACGTCATGACATATATGTATGTATTTGCAAAAAAATATATGGGGGATTGGAAGTGATGCAGACAATTACATTGATGGAAGCTACAATATATCTGCAATATTAAAGATGATCTACCCCTTATACATAAAAAAGTATTTATGTTTATCTGTGCCTCTCTACTATATATATATATATATATATATATATATATATATATATATATATATATATATACACACAGTATATACTTCATTGGAATAATGAAATACAGTGGAGTCACTGCAGTGGCTATGCAGTGGCTGCCCAGAGGGGGTTATAGCTAGCCTGTGAAGAAGTCCCATCTGGCCAGAAACAAAATGGTATTCCATTGTCTCTTTGAAACTTCCCAAACAATAATCATAAGAACACAGTATAGGGTCAAATCCAAGAATGCGATCCGTAGAAATGGAAAATGGAATATACTGATAAGACTGTAGGATGAGATGGTGGATGTCATGATGGGGTTAGTGCTTTGCCGTTCCATCTGAATTGGAGCCACACAGTACTGCTGTGAAAGAGATGAGAAGATAAATAAGCGGAATCACTTCTGGGATGTAGGCAATACCTAAACAATAAGTCACTCAAGAAATTATGACGGGGCATTTAATACAGGGATAATGGAACGCTCACGAAGATGCAATTATGTCGACTAATGGGAAGTAAAGTTATTATCGTAGCAGATTTTCAATACAGACCTAACCCATCTCAGGACTGAGTAGCAGAGAAGACCCACAGTAGGCCTTTTTACCCTTCATTGTTCTTGGCCCTGGGTTAGACTGGCCTTGGGCTAGCTTAACCTGTGTTCACACAAGCATAGGCAAACCATGGGCTATGCTTTAGCCCTGGGCTAAGGATTCACACTTGGATTCCAAAGCCCAGGGCGAACAGACAAACACAACATGTGACCAAAATTCTATCTCTGCCACGTGACCAACATTCTAGCTCAGCCACGCGACCAACATTCTATCTCTAACATGCGACCAAAATTCTATCTCTTACATGCGACCAACATTTATCTCTTATATGTCACCAACATTCTATCTCTGCCATGCGACCAACATTCGATCTCTTACATGCGACCAACATTCTATCTCTTACATGCGACCAACTATCTATCTCTTACATGTGACAAACATTCTATCCGTGCCATGCGACCAACATTCTTTCTCTTACATGCAGACAACATTCTATTAATCATTCTATTAAATACGACCGACATTCTATCTCTTACATGCGACCAACATTCTATCTCTTACATGGGACCAACTATCTATCTCTTACATACGACCAACATTCTAGCTCAGCCACGCGACCAACATTCTATCTCTTACATGCAACCAACATTCTATATTTTTGCCATACAACCAACATTCTATCTCTTACATGTGACCAACATTCTATCTCTTACATGTGACGAACATTCTATCTCGTACATGCAACAAACATTCTATCTCTTACACACAACCAACATTCTATCTCTTGCATGTGACCAACATTCTATCTCTGCCACATGAACAAAATTCTATCTCTTACATGCGACCAACATTCTATTTCTTACATACGACCAACATTCTATCTCTTACATGCGACCAACATTCTATCTCTTACATGCGACCAACATTCTATCTCTGCCACGCGACCAACATTCTATCTCTTACAAATGACCAACATTCTATCTCTTACATGTGACCAACATTCTATCTCTGCCACATTAACAAAATTCTATCTCTTACATGCGACCAACATTCTATTTCTTACATACGACCAACATGATTTCTCTTATATGCGACCAACATTCTCTCTTACATGCAACCAACATTCTATCTCTTACATGCGAACAACATTCTATCTCTTACGTGCAACCAACATTCTATCTCTTACATGTGACCAACATCATATCTCTTTCATGTGACCAACATTCTATCTTTGCCACGCGACCAACATTCTATCTCTTACATGTGACCACCATTCTATTTCTTACATACGGCCAACATTATTTCTCTTATATGCGACCAACATTCTATCTCTTACATGCGACCAACATTCTATCTCTGCCATACGACCAACATTCTATCTCTGCCATACGACCAACATTCTATCTCTTACATGCGACCAACATTCTATCTCTTACATGCAACCAACATTCTATCTCTTCCATACGAACAACATTCTATCTCTTACATGACACCAACATTATATCTCTTTCATTTGACCAACATTCTATCTTTGCCACGCGACCAACATTCTATCTCTTACATGTGACCACCATTCTATTTCTTACATGCAACTAACATTCTATCTCTTACATGCGACGACCATTCTATCTCTGCCATACGACCAACATTCTATCTCTTCCATACAACCAACATTCTATCTCTTACATGAGACCAACATTATATCTCTTTCATGTGACCAACATTCTATCTTTGCCATGCGACCAACATTCTATCTCTGACAGGCAAGTAAAATTCTATCTTACATATGACCAACATTCTATCTCTAACATTCAACAAACATTCTAGCTCAGCCACGAGACCAACATTCTAGCTCTGCCACGCGACCAACATTCTATCTCTTACATACGACCAACATTCTATCTCTTACATGTGACCAACATTCTATCTCTTACATGTGACCAACATTCTAACTCTTACACGCGACCAACATTCTATCTCTCACATGCAACCAACATTCTATCTCTTACATGCCACCAACATTCTATCTCTGCCACATTAACAAAATTCTATCTCTTACATGCGACCAACATTCTATTTCTTACATACGACCAACATGATTTCTCTTATATGCGACCAACATTCTCTCTTACATGCAACCAACATTCTATCTCTTACATGCGAACAACATTCTATCTCTTACATGCGACCAACATTCTATCTCTTACATGTGACCAACATTCTATCTCTTACATGCGACCAACATTCTATCTCTTACATGCAACCAACATTCTATCTCTGCCATACGACCAACATTCTATCTCTTACATGAGACCAACATCATATCTCTTTCATGTGACCAACATTCTATCTTTGCCACGCGACCAACATTCTATCTCTTACATGTGACCACCATTCTATTTCTTACATGCAACTAACATTCTATCTCTTACATGCAACCAACATTCTATCTCTTCCATACGACCAACATTCTATCTCTTACATGAGACCAACATTATATCTCTTTCATGTGACCAACATTCTATCTTTGCCACGCGACCAACATTCTATCTCTTACATGCGACCAACATTCTATCTCTGCCATACGACCAACATTCTATCTCTTCCATACGACCAACATTCTATCTCTTACATGAGACCAACATTATATCTCTTTCATGTGACCAACATTCTATCTTTGCCACGCGACCAACATTCTAGCTCTGCCACGCGACCAACATTCTATCTCTTACATACGACCAACATTCTATCTCTTACATGTGACCAATATTCTAACTCTTACAGGCGACCAACATTCTATCTCTTACATGTGACCAACATTCTATCTCTTACATGTGACAAATATTCTAACTCTTACACGCGACCAACATTCTATCTCTCACATGCAACCAACATTCTATCTCTTACATGCCACCAACATTCTATTTCTTACATACGACCAACATTATTTCTCTTATATGCGACCAACATTCTCTCTTACATGCAACCAACATTCTATCTCTTACATGCGAACAACATTCTATCTCTTACATGCGACCTACATTCTATCTCTTACATGTGACCAACATTCTATCTCTTACATGCGACCAACATTCTATCTCTTACATGAAACCAACATTCTATCTCTGCCATACGACCAACATTCTATCTCTTACATGAGACCAACATCATATCTCTTTCATGTGACCAACATTCTATCTTTGCCACGCGACCAACATTCTATCTCTTACATGTGACCACCATTCTATTTCTTACATGCAACTAACATTCTATCTCTTACATGCAACCAACATTCTATCTCTGCAATACGACCAACATTCTATCTCTTACATGCGACCAACATTCTATTTCTTACATACGACCAACATTATTTCTCTTATATGCGACCAACATTCTATCTCTTACATGCGACCAACATTCTATCTCTTACATGCAACCAACATTCTATCTCTTCCATACGAACAACATTCTATCTCTTACATGACACCAACATTATATCTCTTTCATGTGACCAACATTCTATCTTTGCCACGCGACCAACATTCTATCTCTTACATGTGACCACCATTCTATTTCTTACATGCAACTAACATTCTATCTCTTACATGCGACCAACATTATATCTCTTACTTGCAACCAACATTCTATCTCTGCCATATGACCAACATTATATCTCTTACATGAGACCAACATCATATCTCTTTCATGTGACCAACATTCTATCTTTGCAATACGACCAACATTCTATCTCTTACATGCGACCAACATTCTATTTCTTACATACGACCAACATTATTTCTCTTATATGCGACCAACATTCTATCTCTTACATGCGACCAACATTCTATCTCTTACATGCAACCAACATTCTATCTCTGCAATACGACCAACATTCTATCTCTTACATGCGACCAACATTCTATTTCTTACATACGACCAACATTATTTCTCTTATATGCGACCAACATTCTATCTCTTACATGCGACCAAAATTCTATCTCTTACATGACACCAACATTATATCTCTTACTTGCAACCAACATTCTATCTCTGCCATATGACCAACATTATATCTCTTACATGAGACCAACATCATATCTCTTTCATGTGACCAACATTCTATCTTTGCAATACGACCAACATTCTATCTCTTACATGCGACCAACATTCTATTTCTTACATACGACCAACATTATTTCTCTTATATGCGACCAACATTCTATCTCTTACATGCGACCAACATTCTATCTCTTACATGCAACCAACATTCTATCTCTGCAATACGACCAACATTCTATCTCTTACATGCGACCAACATTCTATTTCTTACATACGACCAACATTATTTCTCTTATATGCGACCAACATTCTATCTCTTACATGCGACCAAAATTCTATCTCTTACATGACACCAACATTATATCTCTTTCATGTGACCAACATTCTATCTTTGCCACGCGACCAACATTCTATCTCTTACATGTGACCACCATTCTATTTCTTACATGCAACTAACATTCTATCTCTTACATGCAACCAACATTATATCTCTTACTTGCAACCAACATTCTATCTCTGCCATATGACCAACATTCTATCTCTTACATGAGACCAACATCATATCTCTTTCATGTGACCAACATTCTATCTTTGCCACGCGACCAACATTCTATCTCTTACATGTGACCACCATTCTAATTCTTACATGCAACTAACATTCTATCTCCTACATGCGACCAACATTCTATCTCTGCCATACGACCAACATTCTATCTCTTACATGCGACCAACATTCTATTTCTTACATATGACCAACATTATTTCTCTTATATGCGACCAACATTCTATCTCTTACATGCGACCAACATTCTATCTCTGCCATACGACCAACATTCTATCTCTTACATGCGACCAACATTTAATCTCTTACATGCAACCAACATTATATATCTTCCATACGAACAACATTCTATCTCTTACATGACACCAACATTATATCTCTTTCATGTGACCAACATTCTATCTTTGCCACGCGACCAACATTCTATCTCTTACATGCGACCAACATTCTATCTCTTACATACAACAAACATTCTATCTCTTACACACGACCAACATTCTATCTCTTACATGCAACCAACATTCTATTTCTTACATGTGACCAACATTATTTCTCACGCATGCAACCAACATTCTATCTCTTACATGCCACCAACATTCTATTTCTTACATGAGACCAACATTAAATCTCTTTCATGTGACGAAAATTATATCACTGCCACGCGACCAACATTCTATCTCTTACATGTGACCACCATTCTATTTCTTACATGCAACTAACATTCTATCTCTTACATGCAACCAACATTATATCTCTTACTTGCAACCAACATTCTATCTCTGCCATATGACCAACATTCTATCTCTTACATGAGACAAACATCATATCTCTTTCATGTGACCAACATTCTATCTTTGCCACGCGACCACCATTCTAATTCTTACATGCAACTAACATTCTATCTCTTACATGCGACCAACATTCTATCTCTGCCATACGACCAACATTCTATCTCTTACATGCGACCAACATTCTATTTCTTACATATGACCAACATTATTTCTCTTATATGCGACCAACATTCTATCTCTTACATGCGACCAACATTCTATCTCTGCCATACGACCAACATTCTATCTCTTACATGCGACCAACATTTAATCTCTTACATGCAACCAACATTCTATCTCTTCCATACGAACAACATTCTATCTCTTACATGACACCAACATTATATCTCTTTCATGTGACCAACATTCTATCTTTGCCACGCGACCAACATTCTATCTCTTACATGCGACCAACATTCTATCTCTTACATACAACAAACATTCTATCTCTTACACACGACCAACATTCTATCTCTTACATGCAACCAACATTCTATTTCTTACATGTGACCAACATTATTTCTCACGCATGCAACCAACATTCTATCACTTACATGCCACCAACATTCTATTTCTTACAGGAGACCAACATTAAATCTCTTTCATGTGACGAAAATTATATCACTGCCACGCGACCAACATTCTATCTCTTACATGTGACCACCATTTTATCTCTGCCACATTAACAAAATTCTATCTCTTACATGCGAACAACATTCTATTTCTTACATACGACCAACATTATTTCTCTTATAGCCGACCAACATTCTATCTCTTACATGCGACCAACATTCTATCTCTGCCATACGACCAACATTCTATCTCTTACATGAGACCAACATTCTATCTCTGCCATACGACCAACATTCTATCTCTTACATGCGACCAACATTTAATCTCTTACATGCAACCAACATTATATATCTTCCATACGAACAACATTCTATCTCTTACATGACACCAACATTATATCTCTTTCATGTGACCAACATTCTATCTTTGCCACGCGACCAACATTCTATCTCTTACATGCGACCAACATTCTATCTCTTACATACAACAAACATTCTATCTCTTACACACGACCAACATTCTATCTCTTACATGCAACCAACATTCTATTTCTTACATGTGACCAACATTATTTCTCACGCATGCAACCAACATTCTATCTCTTACATGCCACCAACATTCTATTTCTTACATGAGACCAACATTAAATCTCTTTCATGTGACGAAAATTATATCACTGCCACGCGACCAACATTCTATCTCTTACATGTGACCACCATTCTATTTCTTACATGCAACTAACATTCTATCTCTTACATGCAACCAACATTATATCTCTTACTTGCAACCAACATTCTATCTCTGCCATATGACCAACATTCTATCTCTTACATGAGACAAACATCATATCTCTTTCATGTGACCAACATTCTATCTTTGCCACGCGACCACCATTCTAATTCTTACATGCAACTAACATTCTATCTCTTACATGCGACCAACATTCTATCTCTGCCATACGACCAACATTCTATCTCTTACATGCGACCAACATTCTATTTCTTACATATGACCAACATTATTTCTCTTATATGCGACCAACATTCTATCTCTTACATGCGACCAACATTCTATCTCTGCCATACGACCAACATTCTATCTCTTACATGCGACCAACATTTAATCTCTTACATGCAACCAACATTCTATCTCTTCCATACGAACAACATTCTATCTCTTACATGACACCAACATTATATCTCTTTCATGTGACCAACATTCTATCTTTGCCACGCGACCAACATTCTATCTCTTACATGCGACCAACATTCTATCTCTTACATACAACAAACATTCTATCTCTTACACACGACCAACATTCTATCTCTTACATGCAACCAACATTCTATTTCTTACATGTGACCAACATTATTTCTCACGCATGCAACCAACATTCTATCACTTACATGCCACCAACATTCTATTTCTTACAGGAGACCAACATTAAATCTCTTTCATGTGACGAAAATTATATCACTGCCACGCGACCAACATTCTATCTCTTACATGTGACCACCATTTTATCTCTGCCACATTAACAAAATTCTATCTCTTACATGCGAACAACATTCTATTTCTTACATACGACCAACATTATTTCTCTTATAGCCGACCAACATTCTATCTCTTACATGCGACCAACATTCTATCTCTGCCATACGACCAACATTCTATCTCTTACATGAGACCAACATTATATCTCTTTCATGTGACCAACATTCTATCTCTGCCATACGACCAACATTCTATCTCTTACATGAGACCAACATTATATCTCTTTCATGTGACCAACATTCTATCTTTGCCACGCGACCAACATTCTATCTCTTACATACAACAAACATTCTATCTCTTACACACGACCAAAATTCTATCTCTTACATGCGACCAACATTCTATTTCTTACATGTGACCAACATTATTTCTCTTATATGCGACCAATATTCTCTCTTACATGCGACCAACATTCTCTCTCACGCATGCAACCAACATACTATCTCTTACATGCCACCAACATTCTATTTCCTACATGCAACTAACATTCTATCTCTTACAAACGACTAACATTCTATATCTTACATGTGACCAACATTCTATCTCTGCCACATTAACAAAATTCTATCTCTTACATGCGACCAACATTCTATTTCTTACATACGACCAACATTATTTATCTTATATGCGACCAACATTCTATCTCTTACATGCGACCAACATTCTATCTCTGCCATACGACCAACATTCTATCTCTTACATGCGACCAACATTCTATCTCTTACATGCAACCAACATTCTATATCTTCCATACGACCAACATTCTATCTCTTACAAGAGAAAAACATTATATCTCTTTCATGTGACCAACATTCTATCTTTGCGCGACCAACATTCTATCTCTTACATGCAACCAACATTCTATCTCTTACATGTGACCAACATTCTATCTCTTACATGAGACCAACATTATATCTCTTTCATGTGACGAAAATTATATCACTGCCACGCGACCAACATTCTATCTCTTACATGCCACCACCAACATTCTATCTCTTACATGCCAACCAACCATTCTATCTCTGTACATGTGAACAAAATTCTATCTCTTACATGCGACCAACATTTTATTTCTTACATGTGACCAACATTATTTCTCTAATATGCGACCAATATTCTCTCTTACATGCGACCAACATTCTCTCTCACGCATGCAACCAACATTCTATCTCTTACATGCCACCAACATTCTATTTCTTACATGCAACTAACATTCTATCTCTTATACACAACCAACATTCTATCTCTTACATGTGACCAACATTCTATCTATGCCACATGAACAAAATTCTATCTCTTACATGCGACCAACATTCTATTTCTTACATACGACCAACATTATTTCTCTTATATGCGACCAACATTTATCTCTTACATGCAACCAACATTCTATCTCTGCCATACGACCAACATTCTATCTTTTACATGCGACCAACATTCTATTTCTTACATGTGACCAACATTATTTCTCTAATATGCGACCAATATTCTCTCTTACATGCGACCAACATTCTCTCTCACGCATGCAACCAACATTCTATCTCTTACACACGACTAACATTCTATCTCTTACATGTGACCAACATTCTATCTCTGCCACATTAACAAAATTCTATCTCTTACATGCGACCAACATTCTATTTCTTACATACGACCAACATTATTTCTCTTATATGCGACCAACATTCTATCTCTTACATGCGACCAACATTCTATCTCTGCAATACGACCAACATTCTATCTCTTACATGCGACCAACATTCTATCTCTTACATGCAACCAACATTCTATATCTTCCATACGACCAACATTCTATCTCTTACAAGAGAAAAACATTATATCTCTTTCATGTGACCAACATTCTATCTTTGACAAGCGACCAACATTCTATCTCTTACATGCAACCAACATTCTATCTCTTACATGTGACCAACATTCTATCTCTTACATGAAACCAACATTATATCTCTTTCATGTGACGAAAATTATATCACTGCCACGCGACCAACATTCTATCTCTTACATGTGACCACCATTCTATTTCTTACATGCAACTAACATTCTATCTCTTACATAAGACCAACATTCTATCTCTTGCATGTGACCAACATTCTATCTCTGTCACATGAACAAAATTCTATCTCTTACATGCGACCAACATTTTATTTCTTACATGTGACCAACATTATTTCTCTAATATGCGACCAATATTCTCTCTTACATGCGACCAACATTCTCTCTCACGCATGCAACCAACATTCTATCTCTTACATGCCACCAACATTCTATTTCTTACATGCAACTAACATTCTATCTCTTATACACAACCAACATTCTATCTCTTACATGTGACCAACATTCTATCTATGCCACATGAACAAAATTCTATCTCTTACATGCGACCAACATTCTATTTCTTACATACGACCAACATTATTTCTCTTATATGCGACCAACATTTTATCTCTTACATGCAACCAACATTCTATCTCTGCCATACGACCAACATTCTATCTTTTACATGCGACCAACATTCTATTTCTTACATGTGACCAACATTATTTCTCTAATATGCGACCAATATTCTCTCTTACATGCGACCAACATTCTCTCTCACGCATGCAACCAACATTCTATCTCTTACACACGACTAACATTCTATCTCTTACATGTGACCAACATTCTATCTCTGCCACATTAACAAAATTCTATCTCTTACATGCGACCAACATTCTATTTCTTACATACGACCAACATTATTTCTCTTATATGCGACCAACATTCTATCTCTTACATGCGACCAACATTCTATCTCTGCAATACGACCAACATTCTATCTCTTACATGCGACCAACATTCTATCTCTTACATGCAACCAACATTCTATATCTTCCATACGACCAACATTCTATCTCTTACAAGAGAAAAACATTATATCTCTTTCATGTGACCAACATTCTATCTTTGACAAGCGACCAACATTCTATCTCTTACATGCAACCAACATTCTATCTCTTACATGTGACCAACATTCTATCTCTTACATGAAACCAACATTATATCTCTTTCATGTGACGAAAATTATATCACTGCCACGCGACCAACATTCTATCTCTTACATGTGACCACCATTCTATTTCTTACATGCAACTAACATTCTATCTCTTACATAAGACCAACATTCTATCTCTTGCATGTGACCAACATTCTATCTCTGTCACATGAACAAAATTCTATCTCTTACATGCGACCAACATTTTATTTCTTACATGTGACCAACATTATTTCTCTAATATGCGACCAATATTCTCTCTTACATGCGACCAACATTCTCTCTCACGCATGCAACCAACATTCTATCTCTTACATGCCACCAACATTCTATTTCTTACATGCAACTAACATTCTATCTCTTATACACAACCAACATTCTATCTCTTACATGTGACCAACATTCTATCTATGCCACATGAACAAAATTCTATCTCTTACATGCGACCAACATTCTATTTCTTACATACGACCAACATTATTTCTCTTATATGCGACCAACATTTTATCTCTTACATGCAACCAACATTCTATCTCTGCCATACGACCAACATTCTATCTTTTACATGCGACCAACATTCTATTTCTTACATGTGACCAACATTATTTCTCTAATATGCGACCAATATTCTCTCTTACATGCGACCAACATTCTCTCTCACGCATGCAACCAACATTCTATCTCTTACACACGACTAACATTCTATCTCTTACATGTGACCAACATTCTATCTCTGCCACATTAACAAAATTCTATCTCTTACATGCGACCAACATTCTATTTCTTACATACGACCAACATTATTTCTCTTATATGCGACCAACATTCTATCTCTTACATGCGAAACCAACATTCTATCTCTTACATGCTTCTATCTCTTACATGCAACCAACATTCTATATCTTCCATACGACCAACATTCTATCTCTTACAAGAGAAAAACATTATATCTCTTTCATGTGACCAACATTCTATCTTTGACAAGCGACCAACATTCTATCTCTTACATGCAACCAACATTCTATCTCTTACATGTGACCAACATTCTATCTCTTACATGAAACCAACATTATATCTCTTTCATGTGACGAAAATTATATCACTGCCACGCGACCAACATTCTATCTCTTACATGTGACCACCATTCTATTTCTTACATGCAACTAACATTCTATCTCTTACATAAGACCAACATTCTATCTCTTGCATGTGACCAACATTCTATCTCTGTCACATGAACAAAATTCTATCTCTTACATGCGACCAACATTTTATTTCTTACATGTGACCAACATTATTTCTCTAATATGCGACCAATATTCTCTCTTACATGCGACCAACATTCTCTCTCACGCATGCAACCAACATTCTATCTCTTACATGCCACCAACATTCTATTTCTTACATGCAACTAACATTCTATCTCTTATACACAACCAACATTCTATCTCTTACATGTGACCAACATTCTATCTATGCCACATGAACAAAATTCTATCTCTTACATGCGACCAACATTCTATTTCTTACATACGACCAACATTATTTCTCTTATATGCGACCAACATTTTATCTCTTACATGCAACCAACATTCTATCTCTGCCATACGACCAACATTCTATCTTTTACATGCGACCAACATTTTATCTCTTACATGCAACCAACATTCTATCTCTTCCATACGAACAACATTCTATCTCTTACATGACACCAACATTATATCTCTTACATGCGACCAACATTCTATCTCTGCCATACGACCAACATTCTATCTCTTACATGCGACCAACATTATATCTCTTCCATACGACCAACATTCTATCTCTTACATGAGACCAACATTATATTTCTTTCATGTGACCAACATTCTATCTTTGCCACGTGACCAACAGTCTATCACTGACAGGCAACTCAAATTCTATCTTACATACGACCAACATTCTATCTCTAACATTCGACCAACATTCTAGCTCAGCCACGAGACCAAAATTCTAGCTCTGCCACGCGACCAACATTCTTTCTCTTACATACGACCAACATTCTATCTCTTACATACGACCAACATTCTATCTCTTACATGTGACCAACATTCTATCTCTTACAGGCGACCAACATTCTATCTCTTACATGTGAACAACATTCTATCTCTTACATGTGACCAACATTCTAACTCTTACACGCGACCAACATTCTATCTCTCACATGCAACCAACATTATATCTCTTACATGCCACCAACATTCTATCTCTTACAAACGACCAACATTCTATCTCTTGCATGTGACCAACATTCTATCTCTGTCAAATGAACAAAATTCTATCTCTTACATGCGACCAACATTCTATTTCTTACATGTGACCAACATTATTTCTCTAATATGCGACCAATATTCTCTCTTACATGCGACCAACATTCTCTCTCACGCATGCAACCAACATTCTATCTCTTACATGCCACCAACATTATATTTCTTACATGCAACTAACATTCTCTCTTACACACAACCAACATGCTATCTCTTACATGTGACCAACATTCTATCTCTGCCACATGAACAAAATTCAATCTCTTACATGCGACCAACATTCTATTTCTTACATACGACCAACATTATTTCTCTTATATGCGACCAACATTCTATCTCTTACATGCGACCAACATTCTATCTCTGCCATACGACCAACATTCTATCTCTTACATGCGACCAAAATTCTATCTCTTACATGCGACCAACATTATATCTCTTACATGCGACCAACATTCTATTTCTTACGTGACCAACATTATTTCTCTAGTATGCGACCAATATTCTCTCTTACATGCGACCAACATTCTCTCTCACGCATGCAACCAACATTCTATCTCTTACATGTGACCAACATTCTATCTCTGCCACATGAACAAAATTCAATCTCTTACATGCGACCAACATTCTATCTCTTACATACAACAAACATTCTATCTCTTACACACGACCAACATTCTATCTCTTACATGCAACCAACATTCTATTTCTTACATGTGACCAACATTATTTCTCACGCATGCAACCAACATTCTATCTCTTACATGCCACCAACATTCTATTTCTTACATGAGACCAACATTAAATCTCTTTCATGTGACGAAAATTATATCACTGCCACGCGACCAACATTCTATCTCTTACATGTGACCACCATTTTATCTCTGCCACATTAACAAAATTCTATCTCTTACATGCGACCAACATTCTATCTCTGCCATACGACCAACATTCTATCTCTGCCATACGACCAACATTCTATCTCTTACATGAGACCAACATTATATCTCTTTCATGTGACCAACATTCTCTCTTTGCCACGCGACCAACATTCTATCTCTTACATACAACAAACATTCTATCTCTTACACACGACCAACATTCTATCTCTTACATGCGACCAACATTCTATTTCTTACATGTGACCAACATTATTTCTCTTATATGCGACCAATATTCTCTCTTACATGCGACCAACATTCTCTCTCACGCATGCAACCAACATTCTATCTCTTACATGCCACCAACATTCTATTTCCTACATGCAACTAACATTCTATCTCTTACAAACGACTAACATTCTATCTCTTACATGTGACCAACATTCTATCTCTGCCACATTAACAAAATTCTATCTCTTACATGCGACCAACATTCTATTTCTTACATACGACCAACATTATTTCTCTTATATGCGACCAACATTCTATCTCTTACATGCGACCAACATTCTATCTCTGCCATACGACCAACATTCTATCTCTTACATGCGACCAAAATTCTATCTCTTACATGCAACCAACATTATATCTCTTTCATGCGACCAACATTCTCTCTCACGCATGCAACCAACATTCTATCTCTTACATGCCACCAACATTCTATTTCTTACATGCAACTAACATTATCTCTTACACACAACCAACATTCTATCTCTTACATGTGACCAACATTCTATCTCTGCCACATGAACAAAATTCAATCTCTTACATGCGACCAACATTCTATTTCTTACATGTGACCAACAATATTTCTCTAATATGCGACCAATATTCTCTCTTACATGCGACCAACATTCTCTCTCACGCATGTAACCAACATTCTATCTCTTACATGCCACCAACATTCTATTTCTTACATGCAACTAACATTCTCTCTTACACACAACCAACATTCTATCTCTTACATGTGACCAACATTCTATCTCTGCCACATGAACAAAATTCAATCTCTTACATGCGACCAACATTCTATTTCTTACATACGACCAACATTATTTCTCTTATATGCGACCAACATTCTATCTCTTACATGCGACCAACATTCTATCTCTGCCATACGACCAACATTCTATCTCTTACATGCGACCAAAATTCTATCTCTTACATGCAACCAACATTATATCTCTTTCATGTGACCAACATTCTATCTTTGCCACGCAACCAACATTCTATATTTTACATGCGACCAACATTTTATCTTTTACATGCAAACCAACATTCTATCTCTTACACACGACCAACATTCTATCTCTGCCACATGAAAATAGTTATATCTCTTACATGCAACCAACATTCTATTTCTTACATACGACCAACATTATTTATCTTATATGCGACCAACATTCTCTCTTACATGCAACCAACATTCTATCTCTTACATGCGACTAAAATTATATCTCTTACATGTGACCAACATTCTATCTTTTACATGCAACCAACATTCTATCTCTTACATGCGACCAACATTATATTTCTTACATACGACCAACATTATTTATCTTATATGCGACCAACATTCTCTCTTACATGCAACCAACATTCTATCTCTTACATGCGACTAAAATTATATCTCTTACATGTGACCAACATTCTATCTCTTACATGCGACCAACATTCTATCTCTTACATGCAACCAACATTCTATTTCTTACATGTGACCAACATTATTTCTCTTATATGCGACTAATATTCTCTCTTACATGCGACCAACAATCTCTCTCACGCATGCAACCAACATTCTATCTCTTACATGCCACCAACATTCTATTTCTTACATGCAACTAACATTATATCTCTTACACACAACTAACATTCTATCTCTTACATGTGACCAACATTCTATCTCTGCCACATGAACAAAATTCTATCTCTTACATGCGACCAACATTCAATTTCTTACATGCAACAAACATTCTATCTCTTACATGTGACCAACATTCTATCTCTTACATGCGACCAACATTCTATTTCTTACATACGACCAACATGATTTATCTTATATGCGACCAAAATTCTCTCTTACATGCGACCAACATTCTATCTCTTACATGCGACCAACATTTTATTTCTTACATACGACCAACATTATTTCTCTTATATGCGACCAACATTCTCTCTTACATGCAACCAACATTCTATCTCTTACATGCAACTAAAATTCTATCTCTTACATGTGACCAACATTCTATCTCTTACATGCAACCAACATTCTATTTCTTACATACGACCAACATTATTTCTCTTATAGGCGACCAACATTCAATCTCTTACATGCGACCAATATTCTATCTCTGCCATACGACCAACATTCTATCTCTTACATGAGACCAACATTATATCTCTTTCATGTGACCAACATTCTATCTTTGCCACGCGACCAACATTCTCTCTCTAACATGCGACCAACATTCTATCTCTTACATGCAACAAACATTCTATCTCTTACACACGACCAACATTCTATTTCTTACATGTGACCAACATTATTTATCTTATATGCGACTAATATTCTCTCTTACATGCGACCAACATTCTCTCTCACGCATGCAACCAACATTCTATCTCTTACATGCCACCAACATTCTATTTCTTACATGCAACTAACATTCTATCTCTTACACACGACTAACATTCTATTTCTTACATACGACCAACATTATTTCTCTTATATGCGACCAACATTCTATCTCTTACATGCGACCAACATTCTATCTCTGCCATACGACCAACATTCTATCTCTTACATGCGACCAACATTCTATCTCTTACATGCAACCAACATTCTATATCTTCCATATGCGACCAACATTCTATCTTCTATATCTTCCATACGACCAACATTCTATCTCTTACATGAGAAAAACATTATATCTCTTTCATGTGACCAAAATTCTATCTTTGCCAAGCGACCAACATTATATCTCTTACATGCGACCAACATTCTAATTCTTACATGTGACCAACATTATTTCTCTAATATGCGACCAATATTATCTCTTACATGCGACCAACATTCTCTCTCACGCATGCAACCAACATTCTATCTCTTACATTTCAACAACATTCTATTTCTTACATGCAACTAACATTATCTCTTACACACAACCAACATTATATCTCTTACATGTGACCAACATTCTATCTCTGCCACATGAACAAAATTCTATCTCTTACATGCGACCAACATTCGATTTCTTACATGCAACAAACATTCTATCTCTTACATGTGACCAACATTCTATCTCTTACATGCGACCAACATTCTATTTCTTACATACGACCAACATTCTATCTCTTGCATGTGACCAACATTCTATCTCTGTCACATGAACAAAATTCTATCTCTTACATGCGACCAACATTCTATTTCTTACATGTGACCAACAATATTTCTCTAATATGCGACCAATATTCTCTCTTACATGCGACCAACATTCTCTCTCACGCATGCAACCAACATTCTATCTCTTACATGCCACCAACATTATATTTCTTACATGCAACTAACATTCTCTCTTACACACAACCAACATTCTATCTCTTACATGTGACCAACATTCTAAATCTGCCACATGAACAAAATTCAATTTCTTACATGCGACCAACATTCTATTTCTTACATACGACCAACATTATTTATCTTATATGCGACGAACATTCTATCTCTTACATGCGACCAACATTCTATCTCTGCCATACGACCAACATTATTTCTCTTATAGGCGACCAACATTCAATCTCTTACATGCGACCAATATTCTATCTCTGCCATACGACCAACATTCTATCTCTTACATGAGACCAACATTATATCTCTTTCATGTGACCAACATTCTATCTTTGCCACGCGACCAACATTCTCTCTCTAACATGCGACCAACATTCTATCTCTTACATGCAACAAACATTCTATCTCTTACACACGACCAACATTCTATTTCTTACATGTGACCAACATTATTTATCTTATATGCGACTAATATTCTCTCTTACATGCGACCAACATTCTCTCTCACGCATGCAACCAACATTCTATCTCTTACATGCCACCAACATTCTATTTCTTACATGCAACTAACATTCTATCTCTTACACACGACTAACATTCTATTTCTTACATACGACCAACATTATTTCTCTTATATGCGACCAACATTCTATCTCTTACATGCGACCAACATTCTATCTCTGCCATACGACCAACATTCTATCTCTTACATGCGACCAACATTCTATCTCTTACATGCAACCAACATTCTATATCTTCCATACGACCAACATTCTATCTCTTACATGAGAAAAACATTATATCTCTTTCATGTGACCAAAATTCTATCTTTGCCAAGCGACCAACATTATATCTCTTACATGCGACCAACATTCTAATTCTTACATGTGACCAACATTATTTCTCTAATATGCGACCAATATTATCTCTTACATGCGACCAACATTCTCTCTCACGCATGCAACCAACATTCTATCTCTTACATTTCAACAACATTCTATTTCTTACATGCAACTAACATTATCTCTTACACACAACCAACATTATATCTCTTACATGTGACCAACATTCTATCTCTGCCACATGAACAAAATTCTATCTCTTACATGCGACCAACATTCGATTTCTTACATGCAACAAACATTCTATCTCTTACATGTGACCAACATTCTATCTCTTACATGCGACCAACATTCTATTTCTTACATACGACCAACATTCTATCTCTTGCATGTGACCAACATTCTATCTCTGTCACATGAACAAAATTCTATCTCTTACATGCGACCAACATTCTATTTCTTACATGTGACCAACAATATTTCTCTAATATGCGACCAATATTCTCTCTTACATGCGACCAACATTCTCTCTCACGCATGCAACCAACATTCTATCTCTTACATGCCACCAACATTATATTTCTTACATGCAACTAACATTCTCTCTTACACACAACCAACATTCTATCTCTTACATGTGACCAACATTCTAAATCTGCCACATGAACAAAATTCAATTTCTTACATGCGACCAACATTCTATTTCTTACATACGACCAACATTATTTATCTTATATGCGACGAACATTCTATCTCTTACATGCGACCAACATTCTATCTCTGCCATACGACCAACATTCTATCTCTTACATGCGACCAAAATTCTATCTCTTACATGCAACCAACATTATATCTCTTTCATGTGACCAACATTCTCTCTTTGCCACGCGACCAACATTCTATCTTTTACATGCGACCAACATTTTATCTCTTACATGCAACCAACATTCTATCTCTTACACACGACCAACATTCTATCTCTGCCACATGAAAATAATTATATCTCTTACATGCAACCAACATTCTATTTCTTACATACGACCAACATTCTGTCTCTTACATGCGACCAACATTCTATTTCTTACATACGACCAACATTATTTATCTTATATGCGACCAACATTCTCTCTTACATGCAACCAACATTCTATCTCTTACATGCGACTAAAATTAAATCTCTTACATGCAACAAACATTCTATCTCTCACACACAACCAACATTCTATCTCTTACATGTGACCAACATTCTATTTCTTACATGTGACCAACATTATTTCTCTTATATGTGAATAATATTCTCTCTTACATGCGACCAACATTCTCTCTCACGCATGCAACCAACATTCTATCTCTTACATGCCACCAACATTCTATTTCTTACATGCAACTAACATTATATCTCTTACACACGACTAACATTCTATCTCTTACATGTGACCAACATTCTATCTCTGCCACATGAACAAAATTCTATCTCTTACATGCGACCAACATTCGATTTCTTACATGCAACAAACATTCTATCTCTTACATGTGACCAACATTCTATCTCTTACATGCGACCAACATTCTATTTCTTACATACGACCAACATGATTTATCTTATATGCGACCAACATTCTCTCTTACATGCGACCAACATTCTATCTCTTACATGCGACCAACATTCTATTTCTTACATACGACCAACATTATTTCTCTTATATGCGACCAACATTCTCTCTTACATGCAACCAACATTCTATCTCTTACATGCAACTAAAATTCTATCTCTTACATGTGACCAACATTCTATCTCTTACATGCAACCAACATTCTATTTCTTACATACGACCAACATTATTTCTCTTATAGGCGACCAACATTCAATCTCTTACATGCGACCAATATTCTATCTCTGCCATACGACCAACATTCTATCTCTTACATGAGACCAACATTATATCTCTTTCATGTGACCAACATTCTATCTTTGCCACGCGACCAACATTCTATCTCTTACATGCTACCAACATTCTATCTCTTACATGCAACAAACATTCTATCTCTTACACACGACCAACATTCTATTTCTTACATGTGACCAACATTATTTCTCTTATATGCGACTAATATTCTCTCTTACATGCGACCAACATTCTCTCTCACGCATGCAACCAACATTCTATCTCTTACATGACACCAACATTCTATTTCTTACATGCAACTAACATTCTATCTCTTACACACGACTAACATTCTATTTCTTACATACGACCAACATTATTTCTCTTATATGCAACCAACATTCTATCTCTTACATGCGACCAACATTCTATCTCTGCCATACGACCAACATTCTATCTCTTACATGCGACCAACATTATTTCTCTTATATGCGACTAATATTCTCTCTTACATGCGACCAACAATCTCTCTCACGCATGCAACCAACATTCTATCTCTTACATGCCACCAACATTCTATTTCTTACATGCAACTAACATTATATCTCTTACACACAACTAACATTCTATCTCTTACATGTGACCACCATTTTATTTCTGCCACATTAACAAAATTCTATCTCTTACATGCGACCAACATTCTATTTCTTACATGTGACCAACATTATTTTTCATCTTATATGCGACCAACATTCTATTCTCTGTGACCAACATTACATGCGACCAACATTCTCTCTCACGCATGCAACCAACATTCTATCTCTTACATGCCACCAACATTCTATTTCCTACATGCAACTAACATTCTATCTCTTACAAACGACTAACATTCTATCTCTTACATGTGACCAACATTCTATCTCTGCCACATTAACAAAATTCTATCTCTTACATGCGACCAACATTCTATTTCTTACATACGACCAACATTATTTCTCTTATATGCGACCAACATTCTATCTCTTACATGCGACCAACATTCTATCTCTGCCATACGACCAACATTCTATCTCTTACATGCGACCAAAATTCTATCTCTTACATGCAACCAACATTATATCTCTTTCATGCGACCAACATTCTCTCTCACGCATGCAACCAACATTCTATCTCTTACATGCCACCAACATTCTATTTCTTACATGCAACTAACATTATCTCTTACACACAACCAACATTCTATCTCTTACATGTGACCAACATTCTATCTCTGCCACATGAACAAAATTCAATCTCTTACATGCGACCAACATTCTATTTCTTACATGTGACCAACAATATTTCTCTAATATGCGACCAATATTCTCTCTTACATGCGACCAACATTCTCTCTCACGCATGTAACCAACATTCTATCTCTTACATGCCACCAACATTCTATTTCTTACATGCAACTAACATTCTCTCTTACACACAACCAACATTCTATCTCTTACATGTGACCAACATTCTATCTCTGCCACATGAACAAAATTCAATCTCTTACATGCGACCAACATTCTATTTCTTACATACGACCAACATTATTTCTCTTATATGCGACCAACATTCTATCTCTTACATGCGACCAACATTCTATCTCTGCCATACGACCAACATTCTATCTCTTACATGCGACCAAAATTCTATCTCTTACATGCAACCAACATTATATCTCTTTCATGTGACCAACATTCTATCTTTGCCACGCAACCAACATTCTATATTTTACATGCGACCAACATTTTATCTTTTACATGCAAACCAACATTCTATCTCTTACACACGACCAACATTCTATCTCTGCCACATGAAAATAGTTATATCTCTTACATGCAACCAACATTCTATTTCTTACATACGACCAACATTATTTATCTTATATGCGACCAACATTCTCTCTTACATGCAACCAACATTCTATCTCTTACATGCGACTAAAATTATATCTCTTACATGTGACCAACATTCTATCTTTTACATGCAACCAACATTCTATCTCTTACATGCGACCAACATTATATTTCTTACATACGACCAACATTATTTATCTTATATGCGACCAACATTCTCTCTTACATGCAACCAACATTCTATCTCTTACATGCGACTAAAATTATATCTCTTACATGTGACCAACATTCTATCTCTTACATGCGACCAACATTCTATCTCTTACATGCAACCAACATTCTATTTCTTACATGTGACCAACATTATTTCTCTTATATGCGACTAATATTCTCTCTTACATGCGACCAACAATCTCTCTCACGCATGCAACCAACATTCTATCTCTTACATGCCACCAACATTCTATTTCTTACATGCAACTAACATTATATCTCTTACACACAACTAACATTCTATCTCTTACATGTGACCAACATTCTATCTCTGCCACATGAACAAAATTCTATCTCTTACATGCGACCAACATTCAATTTCTTACATGCAACAAACATTCTATCTCTTACATGTGACCAACATTCTATCTCTTACATGCGACCAACATTCTATTTCTTACATACGACCAACATGATTTATCTTATATGCGACCAAAATTCTCTCTTACATGCGACCAACATTCTATCTCTTACATGCGACCAACATTTTATTTCTTACATACGACCAACATTATTTCTCTTATATGCGACCAACATTCTCTCTTACATGCAACCAACATTCTATCTCTTACATGCAACTAAAATTCTATCTCTTACATGTGACCAACATTCTATCTCTTACATGCAACCAACATTCTATTTCTTACATACGACCAACATTATTTCTCTTATAGGCGACCAACATTCAATCTCTTACATGCGACCAATATTCTATCTCTGCCATACGACCAACATTCTATCTCTTACATGAGACCAACATTATATCTCTTTCATGTGACCAACATTCTATCTTTGCCACGCGACCAACATTCTCTCTCTAACATGCGACCAACATTCTATCTCTTACATGCAACAAACATTCTATCTCTTACACACGACCAACATTCTATTTCTTACATGTGACCAACATTATTTATCTTATATGCGACTAATATTCTCTCTTACATGCGACCAACATTCTCTCTCACGCATGCAACCAACATTCTATCTCTTACATGCCACCAACATTCTATTTCTTACATGCAACTAACATTCTATCTCTTACACACGACTAACATTCTATTTCTTACATACGACCAACATTATTTCTCTTATATGCGACCAACATTCTATCTCTTACATGCGACCAACATTCTATCTCTGCCATACGACCAACATTCTATCTCTTACATGCGACCAACATTCTATCTCTTACATGCAACCAACATTCTATATCTTCCATACGACCAACATTCTATCTCTTACATGAGAAAAACATTATATCTCTTTCATGTGACCAAAATTCTATCTTTGCCAAGCGACCAACATTATATCTCTTACATGCGACCAACATTCTAATTCTTACATGTGACCAACATTATTTCTCTAATATGCGACCAATATTATCTCTTACATGCGACCAACATTCTCTCTCACGCATGCAACCAACATTCTATCTCTTACATTTCAACAACATTCTATTTCTTACATGCAACTAACATTATCTCTTACACACAACCAACATTATATCTCTTACATGTGACCAACATTCTATCTCTGCCACATGAACAAAATTCTATCTCTTACATGCGACCAACATTCGATTTCTTACATGCAACAAACATTCTATCTCTTACATGTGACCAACATTCTATCTCTTACATGCGACCAACATTCTATTTCTTACATACGACCAACATTCTATCTCTTGCATGTGACCAACATTCTATCTCTGTCACATGAACAAAATTCTATCTCTTACATGCGACCAACATTCTATTTCTTACATGTGACCAACAATATTTCTCTAATATGCGACCAATATTCTCTCTTACATGCGACCAACATTCTCTCTCACGCATGCAACCAACATTCTATCTCTTACATGCCACCAACATTATATTTCTTACATGCAACTAACATTCTCTCTTACACACAACCAACATTCTATCTCTTACATGTGACCAACATTCTAAATCTGCCACATGAACAAAATTCAATTTCTTACATGCGACCAACATTCTATTTCTTACATACGACCAACATTATTTATCTTATATGCGACGAACATTCTATCTCTTACATGCGACCAACATTCTATCTCTGCCATACGACCAACATTATTTCTCTTATAGGCGACCAACATTCAATCTCTTACATGCGACCAATATTCTATCTCTGCCATACGACCAACATTCTATCTCTTACATGAGACCAACATTATATCTCTTTCATGTGACCAACATTCTATCTTTGCCACGCGACCAACATTCTCTCTCTAACATGCGACCAACATTCTATCTCTTACATGCAACAAACATTCTATCTCTTACACACGACCAACATTCTATTTCTTACATGTGACCAACATTATTTATCTTATATGCGACTAATATTCTCTCTTACATGCGACCAACATTCTCTCTCACGCATGCAACCAACATTCTATCTCTTACATGCCACCAACATTCTATTTCTTACATGCAACTAACATTCTATCTCTTACACACGACTAACATTCTATTTCTTACATACGACCAACATTATTTCTCTTATATGCGACCAACATTCTATCTCTTACATGCGACCAACATTCTATCTCTGCCATACGACCAACATTCTATCTCTTACATGCGACCAACATTCTATCTCTTACATGCAACCAACATTCTATATCTTCCATACGACCAACATTCTATCTCTTACATGAGAAAAACATTATATCTCTTTCATGTGACCAAAATTCTATCTTTGCCAAGCGACCAACATTATATCTCTTACATGCGACCAACATTCTAATTCTTACATGTGACCAACATTATTTCTCTAATATGCGACCAATATTATCTCTTACATGCGACCAACATTCTCTCTCACGCATGCAACCAACATTCTATCTCTTACATTTCAACAACATTCTATTTCTTACATGCAACTAACATTATCTCTTACACACAACCAACATTATATCTCTTACATGTGACCAACATTCTATCTCTGCCACATGAACAAAATTCTATCTCTTACATGCGACCAACATTCGATTTCTTACATGCAACAAACATTCTATCTCTTACATGTGACCAACATTCTATCTCTTACATGCGACCAACATTCTATTTCTTACATACGACCAACATTCTATCTCTTGCATGTGACCAACATTCTATCTCTGTCACATGAACAAAATTCTATCTCTTACATGCGACCAACATTCTATTTCTTACATGTGACCAACAATATTTCTCTAATATGCGACCAATATTCTCTCTTACATGCGACCAACATTCTCTCTCACGCATGCAACCAACATTCTATCTCTTACATGCCACCAACATTATATTTCTTACATGCAACTAACATTCTCTCTTACACACAACCAACATTCTATCTCTTACATGTGACCAACATTCTAAATCTGCCACATGAACAAAATTCAATTTCTTACATGCGACCAACATTCTATTTCTTACATACGACCAACATTATTTATCTTATATGCGACGAACATTCTATCTCTTACATGCGACCAACATTCTATCTCTGCCATACGACCAACATTCTATCTCTTACATGCGACCAAAATTCTATCTCTTACATGCAACCAACATTATATCTCTTTCATGTGACCAACATTCTATCTTTGCCACGCGACCAACATTCTATCTTTTACATGCGACCAACATTTTATCTCTTACATGCAACCAACATTCTATCTCTTACACACGACCAACATTCTATCTCTGCCACATGAAAATAATTATATCTCTTACATGCAACCAACATTCTATTTCTTACATACGACCAACATTCTGTCTCTTACATGCGACCAACATTCTATTTCTTACATACGACCAACATTATTTATCTTATATGCGACCAACATTCTCTCTTACATGCAACCAACATTCTATCTCTTACATGCGACTAAAATTAAATCTCTTACATGCAACAAACATTCTATCTCTCACACACAACCAACATTCTATCTCTTACATGTGACCAACATTCTATTTCTTACATGTGACCAACATTATTTCTCTTATATGTGAATAATATTCTCTCTTACATGCGACCAACATTCTCTCTCACGCATGCAACCAACATTCTATCTCTTACATGCCACCAACATTCTATTTCTTACATGCAACTAACATTATATCTCTTACACACGACTAACATTCTATCTCTTACATGTGACCAACATTCTATCTCTGCCACATGAACAAAATTCTATCTCTTACATGCGACCAACATTCGATTTCTTACATGCAACAAACATTCTATCTCTTACATGTGACCAACATTCTATCTCTTACATGCGACCAACATTCTATTTCTTACATACGACCAACATGATTTATCTTATATGCGACCAACATTCTCTCTTACATGCGACCAACATTCTATCTCTTACATGCGACCAACATTCTATTTCTTACATACGACCAACATTATTTCTCTTATATGCGACCAACATTCTCTCTTACATGCAACCAACATTCTATCTCTTACATGCAACTAAAATTCTATCTCTTACATGTGACCAACATTCTATCTCTTACATGCAACCAACATTCTATTTCTTACATACGACCAACATTATTTCTCTTATAGGCGACCAACATTCAATCTCTTACATGCGACCAATATTCTATCTCTGCCATACGACCAACATTCTATCTCTTACATGAGACCAACATTATATCTCTTTCATGTGACCAACATTCTATCTTTGCCACGCGACCAACATTCTATCTCTTACATGCTACCAACATTCTATCTCTTACATGCAACAAACATTCTATCTCTTACACACGACCAACATTCTATTTCTTACATGTGACCAACATTATTTCTCTTATATGCGACTAATATTCTCTCTTACATGCGACCAACATTCTCTCTCACGCATGCAACCAACATTCTATCTCTTACATGACACCAACATTCTATTTCTTACATGCAACTAACATTCTATCTCTTACACACGACTAACATTCTATTTCTTACATACGACCAACATTATTTCTCTTATATGCAACCAACATTCTATCTCTTACATGCGACCAACATTCTATCTCTGCCATACGACCAACATTCTATCTCTTACATGCGACCAACATTATTTCTCTTATATGCGACTAATATTCTCTCTTACATGCGACCAACAATCTCTCTCACGCATGCAACCAACATTCTATCTCTTACATGCCACCAACATTCTATTTCTTACATGCAACTAACATTATATCTCTTACACACAACTAACATTCTATCTCTTACATGTGACCAACATTCTATCTCTGCCACATGAACAAAATTCTATCTCTTACATGCGACCAACATTCAATTTCTTACATGCAACAAACATTCTATCTCTTACATGTGACCAACATTCTATCTCTTACATGCGACCAACATTCTATTTCTTACATACGACCAACATGATTTATCTTATATGCGACCAACATTCTCTCTTACATGCGACCAACATTCTATCTCTTACATGCGACCAACATTCTATTTCTTACATACGACCAACATTATTTCTCTTATATGCGACCAACATTCTCTCTTACATGCAACCAACATTCTATCTCTTACATGCAACTAAAATTCTATCTCTTACATGTGACCAACATTCTATCTCTTACATGCAACCAACATTCTATTTCTTACATACGACCAACATTATTTCTCTGCCATACGACCAACATTCTATCTCTTACATGAGACCAACATTATATCTCTTTCATGTGACCAACATTCTATCTTTGCCACGCGACCAACATTCTCTCTCTAACATGCGACCAACATTCTATCTCTTACATGCAACAAACATTCTATCTCTTACACACGACCAACATTCTATTTCTTACATGTGACCAACATTATTTATCTTATATGCGACTAATATTCTCTCTTACATGCGACCAACATTCTCTCTCACGCATGCAACCAACATTCTATCTCTTACATGCCACCAACATTCTATTTCTTACATGCAACTAACATTCTATCTCTTACACACGACTAACATTCTATTTCTTACATACGACCAACATTATTTCTCTTATATGCGACCAACATTCTATCTCTTACATGCGACCAACATTCTATCTCTGCCATACGACCAACATTCTATCTCTTACATGCGACCAACATTCTATCTCTTACATGCAACCAACATTCTATATCTTCCATACGACCAACATTCTATCTCTTACATGAGAAAAACATTATATCTCTTTCATGTGACCAAAATTCTATCTTTGCCAAGCGACCAACATTATATCTCTTACATGCGACCAACATTCTATCTCTTACATGCAACCAACATTCTATTTCTTACATGTGACCAACATTATTTCTCTAATATGCGACCAATATTATCTCTTACATGCGACCAACATTCTCTCTCACGCATGCAACCAACATTCTATCTCTTACATTTCAACAACATTCTATTTCTTACATGCAACTAACATTATCTCTTACACACAACCAACATTATATCTCTTACATGTGACCAACATTCTATCTCTGCCACATGAACAAAATTCTATCTCTTACATGCGACCAACATTCGATTTCTTACATGCAACAAACATTCTATCTCTTACATGTGACCAACATTCTATCTCTTACATGCGACCAACATTCTATTTCTTACATACGACCAACATTCTATCTCTTGCATGTGACCAACATTCTATCTCTGTCACATGAACAAAATTCTATCTCTTACATGCGACCAACATTCTATTTCTCTAATATGCGACCAATATTCTCTCTTACATGCGACCAACATTCTCTCTCACGCATGCAACCAACATTCTATCTCTTACATGCCACCAACATTATATTTCTTACATGCAACTAACATTCTCTCTTACACACAACCAACATTCTATCTCTTACATGTGACCAACATTCTAAATCTGCCACATGAACAAAATTCAATTTCTTACATGCGACCAACATTCTATTTCTTACATACGACCAACATTATTTATCTTATATGCGACGAACATTCTATCTCTTACATGCGACCAACATTCTATCTCTGCCATACGACCAACATTCTATCTCTTACATGCGACCAAAATTCTATCTCTTACATGCAACCAACATTATATCTCTTTCATGTGACCAACATTCTATCTTTGCCACGCGACCAACATTCTATCTTTTACATGCGACCAACATTTTATCTCTTACATGCAACCAACATTCTATCTCTTACACACGACCAACATTCTATCTCTGCCACATGAAAATAATTATATCTCTTACATGCAACCAACATTCTATTTCTTACATACGACCAACATTCTATCTCTTACATGCGACCAACATTCTATTTCTTACATACGACCAACATTATTTATCTTATATGCGACCAACATTCTCTCTTACATGCAACCAACATTCTATCTCTTACATGCGACTAAAATTAAATCTCTTACATGTGACCAACATTCTATCTCTTACATGCGACCAACATTCTATCTCTTACATGCAACAAACATTCTATCTCTCACACACAACCAACATTCTATCTCTTACATGCGACCAACATTCTATTTCTTACATGTGACCAACATTATTTCTCTTATATGCGAATAATATTCTCTCTTACATGCGACCAACATTCTCTCTCACGCATGCAACCAACATTCTATCTCTTACATGCCACCAACATTCTATTTCTTACATGCAACTAACATTATATCTCTTACACACGACTAACATTCTATCTCTTACATGTGACCAACATTCTATCTCTGCCACATTAACAAAATTCTATCTCTTACATGCGACCAACATTCGATTTCTTACATGCAACAAACATTCTATCTCTTACATGTGACCAACATTCTATCTCTTACATGCGACCAACATTCTATTTCTTACATACGACCAACATGATTTATCTTATATGCGACCAACATTCTCTCTTACATGCGACCAACATTCTATCTCTTACATGCGACCAACATTCTATTTCTTACATACGACCAACATTATTTCTCTTATATGCGACCAACATTCTCTCTTACATGCAACCAACATTCTATCTCTTACATGCAACTAAAATTCTATCTCTTACATGTGACCAACATTCTATCTCTTACATGCAACCAACATTCTATTTCTTACATACGACCAACATTATTTCTCTTATAGGCGACCAACATTCAATCTCTTACATGCGACCAATATTCTATCTCTGCCATACGACCAACATTCTATCTCTTACATGAGACCAACATTATATCTCTTTCATGTGACCAACATTCTATCTTTGCCACGCGACCAACATTCTATCTCTTACATATGCGACCAACATTCTATTTCTTACATTCCAACATTATCTTATATGCGACCAACATTCTAACTCTTACATGCAACCAACATTCTATCTCTTACATGCGACTAAAATTAAATCTCTTACATGTGACCAACATTCTATCTCTTACATGCGACCAACATTCTATCTCTTACATGCAACAAACATTCTATCTCTCACACAACATTATATCCAACATTCTATCTCTTACATGCGACCAACATTCTATTTCTTACATGTGACCAACATTATTTCTCTATATGCGACCAATATTCTCTCTTACATGCGACCAACATTCTCTCTCACGCATGCAACCAACATTCTATCTCTTACATGCCACCAACATTCTATTTCTTACATGCAACTAACATTCTATCTCTTACACACAACTAACATTCTATCTCTTACATGTGACCAACATTCTATCTCTGCCACATGAACAAAATTCTATCTCTTACATGCGACCAACATTCGATTTCTTACATGCAACAAACAATCTCTTACATGTGACCAACATTCTATCTCTTACATCTTCTATTTCTTACATACGACCAACATTATTTCTCTTATATGCGACCAACATTCTCTCTTACATGCTTCTATCTCTTACATGCAACTAAAATTCTATCTCTTACATGTGACCAACATTCTATCTCTTACATGCAACCAACATTCTATTTCTTACATACGACCAACATTATTTCTCTTATAGGCGACCAACATTCAATCTCTTACATGCGACCAATATTCTATCTCTATTTCTTACATACGACCAACATTATTTCTCTTATATGCGACCAACATTCTATCTCTTACATGCAACAAACATTCTATCTCTTACACACGACCAACATTCTATTTCTTACATGTGACCAACATTATTTCTCTTATATGCGACCTCTCTCAACATGCCACCAACATTCTATTTCTTACATGCAACTAACATTCTATCTCTTACACACGACTAACATTCTATTTCTTACATACGACCAACATTATTTCTCTTATATGCAACCAACATTCTATCTCTTACATGCGACCAACATTCTATCTCTGCCATACGACCAACATTCTATCTCTTACATGCGACCAACATTCTATCTCTTACATGCAACCAACATTCTATATCTTCCATACGACCAACATTCTATCTCTTACATGAGAAAAACATTATATCTCTTTCATGTGACCAAAATTCTATCTTTGCCAAGCGACCAACATTATATCTCTTACATGCGACCAACATTCTATCTCTTACATGCAACCAACATTCTATTTCTTACATGTGACCATTATTTCTCTAATATGCGACCAATATTATCTCTTACATGCGACCAACATTCTCTCTCACGCATGCAACCAACATTCTATCTCTTACATGCCACCAACATTCTATTTATTACATGCAACTTCTATACACCAACAATGCGACCAACATTCTATGCAACCAACATTCTATCTCTTACATGCCACCAACATTATATTTCTTACATGCAACTAACATTCTCTCTTACACACAACCAACATTCTATCTCTTACATGTGACCAACATTCTATCTCTGCCACATGAACAAAATTAATTCTCTTAAATGCGACCAACATTCTATTTCTTACATACGACCAACATTATTTATCTTATATGCGACAAACATTCTATCTCTTACATGCGACCAACATTATATCTCTGCCATACGACCAACATTCTATCTCTTACATGCGACCAAAATTCTATCTCTTACAGGCGACCAACATTCTATTTCTTACGTGACCAACATTATTTCTCTAATATGAGACCAATATTCCACATACGACCAACATTCTCTCTCACGCATGCAACCAACATTCTATCTCTTACATGCCACCAACATTCTATTTCTTACATGCAACTAACATTCTCTCTTACACACAACCAACATTCTATCTCTTACATGTGACCAACATTCTATCTCTGCCACATGAACAAAATTCAATCTCTTACATGCGACCAACATTCTAACATACGACCAACATTATTTCTATTATATACGACCAACATTCTATCTCTTACATGCGACCAACATTCTATCTCTGCCATACGACCAACATTCTATCTCTTACATGCGACCAACATTCTATCTCTTACATGCAACCAACATTCTATCTCTTACATGTGACCAACATTATATCTCTTACATGAGACCAACATTATATCTCTTTCATGTGACGAAAATTATATCACTGCCACGCGACCAACATTCTATCTCTTACATGTGACCACCATTCTATTTCTTACATGCAACTAACATTCTATCTCTTACATGCGACCAACATTCTATCTCTTCCATACGACCAACATTCTATCTCTTACATGTGACCAACATTCTATCTTTGCCACGCAACCAACATTCTATCTCTGACAGGCAACTCAAAATCTATCTTACATACGACCAACATTCTATCTCTAACATTCGCATTCTAGCTCAGCCACGAGACCAACATTCTAGCTCTGCCACGCGACCAACAATCTTTCTCTTACATACGACCAACATTCTATCTCTTACATGTGACCAACATTCTATCTCTTACATGTGACCAACATTCTATCTCACGCGACCAACATTCTACATGCAACCAACATTCTATCTCTTACATGCCACCAACATTTTATCTCTTACAAACGACCAACATTCTATCTCTTGCATGTGACCAACATTATATCTCTGTCACATGAACAAAATTCTATCTCTTACATGTGACCAACATTCTATTTCTTACATGTGACCAACATTATTTCTCTAATATGCGACCAATATTATCTCTCACATGCGACCAACATTCTCTCTCACGCATGCAACCAACATTCTATCTCTTACATGCCACCAACATTCAACATGCAACTAACATTCTCTCTTACACACAACCAACATTCTCTCTTACATGTGACCAACATTCTATCTCTGCCACATGAACAAAATTCAATCTCGCGACCAACATTCTATCTCTTACATGCGACCAACATTCTATCTCTGCCATACGACCAACATTCTATCTCTTACATGAGAAAAACATTATATCTCTTTCATGTGACCAACATTCTATCTTTGCCAAGCGATCAACATTTTATCTCTTAAATGCGACCAACATTCTATCTCTTACATGCAACCAACATTCTATCTCTTACATGTGACCAACATTCTATCTCTTACATGACACCAACATTATATCTCTTTCATGTGACGAAAATTATATCACTGCCACGCGACCAACATTCTATCTCTTACATGTGACCACCATTCTATTTCTTACATGCAACTAACATTCTATCTCTTACATGCGACCAACATTCTATCTCTGCCATACGACCAACATTATATCTCTTACATGCGACCAACATTTTATCTCTTGCATGTGACCAACATTCTATCTCTGTCACATGAACAAAATTCTATCTCTTACATGCGACCAACATTCTATTTCTTACATGTGACCAACATTATTTCTCTAATATGCGACCAATATTCTCTCTTACATGCGACCAACATTCTCTCTCACGCATGCAACCAACATTCTATCTCTTACATGCCACCAACATTCTATTTCTTACATGCAACTAACATTCTATCTCTTATACACAACCAACATTCTATCTCTTACATGCGACCAACATTCTATTTCTTACATACGTCCAACATTATTTCTCTTATATGCGACCAACATTCTATCTCTTACATGCGACCAACATTCTATCTCTGCCATACGACCAACATTCTATCTCTTACATGCGACCAACATTTTATCTCTTACATGCAACCAACATTCTATCTCTTCCATACGAACAACATTCTATCTCTTACATGACACCAACATTATATCTCTTTCATGTGACCAATATTCTATCTTTGCCACGCGACCAACATTCTATCTCTTACATGTGACCACCATTCTATTTCTTACATGCAACTAACATTCTATCTCTTACATGCGACCAACATTCTATCTCTGCCATACGACCAACATTCTATCTCTTACATGCAACCAACATTCTATCTCTTCCATACGGCCAACATTCTATCTCTTACATGAGACCAACATTATATCTCTTTCATGTGACCAACATTCTATCTTTGCCACGCGACCAACATTCTATCTCTGACAGGCAACTCAAATTATATCTTACATACGACCAACATTCTATCTCTAACATTCGACCAACATTCTAGCTCAGCCACGAGACCAACATTCTAGCTCTGCCACGCGACCAACATTCTTTCTCTTACATACGACCAACATTCTATCTCTTACATGCGACAAAAATTCTATCTCTTACATGTGACCAACATTCTATCTCTTACAGGCGACCAACATTCTATCTCTTACATGTGACCAACATTCTATCTCTTACATGTGACCAACATTCTAACTCTTACACGCAACCAACATTCTATCTCTCACATGCAACCAACATTCTATCTCTTACATGCCACCAACATTCTATCTCTTCCAAACAACCAACATTCTATCTCTTGCATGTGACCAACATTCTATCTCTGTCACATGAACAAAATTCTATCTCTTACATGCGACCAACATTCTATTTCTTACATGTGACCAACATTATTTCTCTAATATGCGACCAATATTATCTCTTACATGCGACCAACATTCTCTCTCACGCATGCAACCAACATTATATCTCTTACATGCCACCAACATTCTATTTATTACATGCAACTAACATTATCTCTTACACACGACCAACATTCTATCTCTTCCATGTGACCAACAATCTATCTCTGCCACATGAAAAAAATGATATCTCTTACATGTGACCAACATTCTATTTCTTACATACGACCAACATGATTTATCTTATATGCGACCAACATTCTCTCTTACATGCGACCAACATTCTATATTTTACATGCAACCAACATTCTATCTCTTACATGTGACCAACATTCTATCTCTTACATGCGACCAACATTCTATTTCTTACATACGAACAAAATGATTTCTATTATATGCGACCAACATTCTATCTCTTACATGCGACCAACATTCTATCTCTGCCATACGACCAACATTCTATCTCTTACATGCCAACAACATTCTATTTCTTACATGCAACTAACATTCTCTCTTACACACAACCAACATTATATCTCTTACATGTGACCAACATTCTATCTCTGCCACATGAACAAAATTCAATCTCTTACATGCGACCGACATTCTATTTCTTACATACGACCAACATTATTTATCTTATATGCGACCAACATTCTATCTCTTACATGCGACCAACATTCTATCTCTGCCATACGACCAACATTCTATCTCTTACATGCGACCAAAATTCTATCTCTTACATGCGACCAACATTCTATTTCTTACATGTGACCAACATTATTTCTCTAATATGCGACCAATATTCTCTCTTACATGCGACCAACATTCTCTCTCACGCATGCAACCAACATTCTATCTCTTACATGCCACCAACATTCTATTTCTTACATGCAACTAACATTCTCTCTTACACACAACCAACATTCTATCTCTTACATGTGACCAACATTCTATCTCTGCCACATGAACAAAATTCAATCTCTTACATGCGACCAACATTCTATTTCTTACATATGACCAACATTATTTCTCTTATATGCGACCAACATTCTATCTCTTACATGTGACCAACATTCTATCTTTGCCACGCGACCAACATTCTATCTTTTACATGCGACCAACATTCTATCTCTTACATACGACCAAAATTCTATCACTGCCAAGCGACCAACATTCTATCTCTTATATGTGACCAAAATTCTATCTCTGACAGGCAACCAACATTCTATCTCTGACAGGCGACCAACATTCTATCTTACATACCACCAACATTCTATCTCTAACATTCGACCAACATTCTAGCTCAGCCACGAGACCAACATTCTAGCTCTGCCACGCGACCAACATTATATCTCTAACATTCAACCAACATTCTATCTCTTACATGCGACCAACATTCTATCTCTTACATGTGGCCAACATTTTAACTCTTACACGCGACCAACATTCTATCTCTTACATGTGACCAACATTCTATCTCTGCCACGCGACCAACATTATATCTCTTACATGCAACAAACATTCTATCTCTTACACACGACCAACATTCTATCTCTTGCATGTGATCAACATTCTATCTCTGCCACATTAACAAAATTCTATCTCTTACATGCGACCAACATTCTAATTCTTACATGCAACTAACATTCTATCTCTTACACACAACCAACATTCTATCTCTTACATGCGACCAACATTCAATCTCTTACATGCAAGCAACATTCTATCTCTTACACACGACCAACATTCTATCTCTTACATGCGACCAACATTCTATCTCTTACATGCGACCAACATTCTATTTCTTACATACGACCAACATTCTATCTCTTACATGCGACCAACATTCTATTTCTTACATATGACCAACATTATATCTCTTTAATGTGACCAACATTCTACCTTTGCCACGCGACCAACATTCTATCTTTGCCACGCGACCAACATTCTATCTCTTACATGTGACCAACATTCTATCTCTTACATGTGACCAACATTCTACCTCTGCCAAGCGACCAACAATCTATCTCTGCCATGGGACCAACATTCTATCTCTAACATGTGACTGACACTCTATCTCTTACATGCAACCAACATTCTATCTCTTACATGTGACCAACATTCTATCTCTTACATACAACCAACATTCTATCTCTTACATGTGACCAACATTCTATCTTACATACCACCAACATTCTATCTCTAACATTCGACCAACATTCTAGCTCAGCCACGAGACCAACATTCTAGCTCTGCCACGCGACCAACATTATATCTCTAACATACGACCAACATTCTATCTCTTACATGTGACCAACATTATTTCTCTAATATGCGACCAATATTCTCTCTTACATGCGACCAACATTCTCTCTCACGCATGCAACCAACATTCTATCTCTTACATGCCACCAACATTCTATTTCTTACATGCAACTAACATTCTATCTCTTATACACAACCAACATTCTATCTCTTACATGCGACCAACATTCTATTTCTTACATACGTCCAACATTATTTCTCTTATATGCGACCAACATTCTATCTCTTACATGCGACCAACATTCTATCTCTGCCATACGACCAACATTCTATCTCTTACATGCGACCAACATTTTATCTCTTACATGCAACCAACATTCTATCTCTTCCATACGAACAACATTCTATCTCTTACATGACACCAACATTATATCTCTTTCATGTAACCAATATTCTATTTCTTACATGCAACTAACATTCTATCTCTTACATGCGACCAACATTCTATCTCTGCCATACGACCAACATTCTATCTCTTACATGCGACCAACATTCTATCTCTTACATGCAACCAACATTCTATCTCTTCCATACGGCCAACATTCTATCTCTTACATGAGACCAACATTATATCTCTTTCATGTGACCAACATTCTATCTTTGCCACGCGACCAACATTCTATCTCTGACAGGCAACTCAAATTATATCTTACATACGACCAACATTCTATCTCTAACATTCGACCAACATTCTAGCTCAGCCACGAGACCAACATTCTAGCTCTGCCACGCGACCAACATTCTTTCTCTTACATACGACCAACATTCTATCTCTTACATGCGACAAAAATTCTATCTCTTACATGTGACCAACATTCTATCTCTTACAGGCGACCAACATTCTATCTCTTACATGTGACCAACATTCTATCTCTTACATGTGACCAACATTCTAACTCTTACACGCAACCAACATTCTATCTCTCACATGCAACCAACATTCTATCTCTTACATGCCACCAACATTCTATCTCTTACAAACAACCAACATTCTATCTCTTGCATGTGACCAACATTCTATCTCTGTCACATGAACAAAATTCTATCTCTTACATGCGACCAACATTCTATTTCTTACATGTGACCAACATTATTTCTCTAATATGCGACCAATATTATCTCTTACATGCGACCAACATTCTCTCTCACGCATGCAACCAACATTATATCTCTTACATGCCACCAACATTCTATTTATTACATGCAACTAACATTATCTCTTACACACGACCAACATTCTATCTCTTCCATGTGACCAACAATCTATCTCTGCCACATGAAAAAAATGATATCTCTTACATGTGACCAACATTCTATTTCTTACATACGACCAACATGATTTATCTTATATGCGACCAACATTCTCTCTTACATGCGACCAACATTCTATATTTTACATGCAACCAACATTCTATCTCTTACATGTGACCAACATTCTATCTCTTACATGCGACCAACATTCTATTTCTTACATACGAACAAAATGATTTCTATTATATGCGACCAACATTCTATCTCTTACATGCGACCAACATTCTATCTCTGCCATACGACCAACATTCTATCTCTTACATGCCAACAACATTCTATTTCTTACATGCAACTAACATTCTCTCTTACACACAACCAACATTATATCTCTTACATGTGACCAACATTCTATCTCTGCCACATGAACAAAATTCAATCTCTTACATGCGACCGACATTCTATTTCTTACATACGACCAACATTATTTATCTTATATGCGACCAACATTCTATCTCTTACATGCGACCAACATTCTATCTCTGCCATACGACCAACATTCTATCTCTTACATGCGACCAAAATTCTATCTCTTACATGCGACCAACATTCTATTTCTTACATGTGACCAACATTATTTCTCTAATATGCGACCAATATTCTCTCTTACATGCGACCAACATTCTCTCTCACGCATGCAACCAACATTCTATCTCTTACATTTCAACAACATTCTATTTCTTACATGCAACTAACATTATCTCTTACACACAACCAACATTATATCTCTTACATGTGACCAACATTCTATCTCTGCCACATGAACAAAATTCTATCTCTTACATGCGACCAACATTCGATTTCTTACATGCAACAAACATTCTATCTCTTACATGTGACCAACATTCTATCTCTTACATGCGACCAACATTCTATTTCTTACATACGACCAACATTCTATCTCTTGCATGTGACCAACATTCTATCTCTGTCACATGAACAAAATTCTATCTCTTACATGCGACCAACATTCTATTTCTTACATGTGACCAACAATATTTCTCTAATATGCGACCAATATTCTCTCTTACATGCGACCAACATTCTCTCTCACGCATGCAACCAACATTCTATCTCTTACATGCCACCAACATTATATTTCTTACATGCAACTAACATTCTCTCTTACACACAACCAACATTCTATCTCTTACATGTGACCAACATTCTAAATCTGCCACATGAACAAAATTCAATTTCTTACATGCGACCAACATTCTATTTCTTACATACGACCAACATTATTTATCTTATATGCGACGAACATTCTATCTCTTACATGCGACCAACATTCTATCTCTGCCATACGACCAACATTCTATCTCTTACATGCGACCAAAATTCTATCTCTTACATGCAACCAACATTATATCTCTTTCATGTGACCAACATTCTCTCTTTGCCACGCGACCAACATTCTATCTTTTACATGCGACCAACATTTTATCTCTTACATGCAACCAACATTCTATCTCTTACACACGACCAACATTCTATCTCTGCCACATGAAAATAATTATATCTCTTACATGCAACCAACATTCTATTTCTTACATACGACCAACATTCTGTCTCTTACATGCGACCAACATTCTATTTCTTACATACGACCAACATTATTTATCTTATATGCGACCAACATTCTCTCTTACATGCAACCAACATTCTATCTCTTACATGCGACTAAAATTAAATCTCTTACATGCAACAAACATTCTATCTCTCACACACAACCAACATTCTATCTCTTACATGTGACCAACATTCTATTTCTTACATGTGACCAACATTATTTCTCTTATATGTGAATAATATTCTCTCTTACATGCGACCAACATTCTCTCTCACGCATGCAACCAACATTCTATCTCTTACATGCCACCAACATTCTATTTCTTACATGCAACTAACATTATATCTCTTACACACGACTAACATTCTATCTCTTACATGTGACCAACATTCTATCTCTGCCACATGAACAAAATTCTATCTCTTACATGCGACCAACATTCGATTTCTTACATGCAACAAACATTCTATCTCTTACATGTGACCAACATTCTATCTCTTACATGCGACCAACATTCTATTTCTTACATACGACCAACATGATTTATCTTATATGCGACCAACATTCTCTCTTACATGCGACCAACATTCTATCTCTTACATGCGACCAACATTCTATTTCTACATACGACCAACATTATTTCTCTTATATGCGACCAACATTCTCTCTTACATGCAACCAACATTCTATCTCTTACATGCAACTAAAATTCTATCTCTTACATGTGACCAACATTCTATCTCTTACATGCAACCAACATTCTATTTCTTACATACGACCAACATTATTTCTCTTATAGGCGACCAACATTCAATCTCTTACATGCGACCAATATTCTATCTCTGCCATACGACCAACATTCTATCTCTTACATGAGACCAACATTATATCTCTTTCATGTGACCAACATTCTATCTTTGCCACGCGACCAACATTCTATCTCTTACATGCTACCAACATTCTATCTCTTACATGCAACAAACATTCTATCTCTTACACACGACCAACATTCTATTTCTTACATGTGACCAACATTATTTCTCTTATATGCGACTAATATTCTCTCTTACATGCGACCAACATTCTCTCTCACGCATGCAACCAACATTCTATCTCTTACATGACACCAACATTCTATTTCTTACATGCAACTAACATTCTATCTCTTACACACGACTAACATTCTATTTCTTACATACGACCAACATTATTTCTCTTATATGCAACCAACATTCTATCTCTTACATGCGACCAACATTCTATCTCTGCCATACGACCAACATTCTATCTCTTACATGCGACCAACATTATTTCTCTTATATGCGACTAATATTCTCTCTTACATGCGACCAACAATCTCTCTCACGCATGCAACCAACATTCTATCTCTTACATGCCACCAACATTCTATTTCTTACATGCAACTAACATTATATCTCTTACACACAACTAACATTCTATCTCTTACATGTGACCAACATTCTATCTCTGCCACATGAACAAAATTCTATCTCTTACATGCGACCAACATTCAATTTCTTACATGCAACAAACATTCTATCTCTTACATGTGACCAACATTCTATCTCTTACATGCGACCAACATTCTATTTCTTACATACGACCAACATGATTTATCTTATATGCGACCAACATTCTCTCTTACATGCGACCAACATTCTATCTCTTACATGCGACCAACATTCTATTTCTTACATACGACCAACATTATTTCTCTTATATGCGACCAACATTCTCTCTTACATGCAACCAACATTCTATCTCTTACATGCAACTAAAATTCTATCTCTTACATGTGACCAACATTCTATCTCTTACATGCAACCAACATTCTATTTCTTACATACGACCAACATTATTTCTCTTATAGGCGACCAACATTCAATCTCTTACATGCGACCAATATTCTATCTCTGCCATACGACCAACATTCTATCTCTTACATGAGACCAACATTATATCTCTTTCATGTGACCAACATTCTATCTTTGCCACGCGACCAACATTCTCTCTCTAACATGCGACCAACATTCTATCTCTTACATGCAACAAACATTCTATCTCTTACACACGACCAACATTCTATTTCTTACATGTGACCAACATTATTTATCTTATATGCGACTAATATTCTCTCTTACATGCGACCAACATTCTCTCTCACGCATGCAACCAACATTCTATCTCTTACATGCCACCAACATTCTATTTCTTACATGCAACTAACATTCTATCTCTTACACACGACTAACATTCTATTTCTTACATACGACCAACATTATTTCTCTTATATGCGACCAACATTCTATCTCTTACATGCGACCAACATTCTATCTCTGCCATACGACCAACATTCTATCTCTTACATGCGACCAACATTCTATCTCTTACATGCAACCAACATTCTATATCTTCCATACGACCAACATTCTATCTCTTACATGAGAAAAACATTATATCTCTTTCATGTGACCAAAATTCTATCTTTGCCAAGCGACCAACATTATATCTCTTACATGCGACCAACATTCTATCTCTTACATGCAACCAACATTCTATTTCTTACATGTGACCAACATTATTTCTCTAATATGCGACCAATATTATCTCTTACATGCGACCAACATTCTCTCTCACGCATGCAACCAACATTCTATCTCTTACATTTCAACAACATTCTATTTCTTACATGCAACTAACATTATCTCTTACACACAACCAACATTATATCTCTTACATGTGACCAACATTCTATCTCTGCCACATGAACAAAATTCTATCTCTTACATGCGACCAACATTCGATTTCTTACATGCAACAAACATTCTATCTCTTACATGTGACCAACATTCTATCTCTTACATGCGACCAACATTCTATTTCTTACATACGACCAACATTCTATCTCTTGCATGTGACCAACATTCTATCTCTGTCACATGAACAAAATTCTATCTCTTACATGCGACCAACATTCTATTTCTTACATGTGACCAACAATATTTCTCTAATATGCGACCAATATTCTCTCTTACATGCGACCAACATTCTCTCTCACGCATGCAACCAACATTCTATCTCTTACATGCCACCAACATTATATTTCTTACATGCAACTAACATTCTCTCTTACACACAACCAACATTCTATCTCTTACATGTGACCAACATTCTAAATCTGCCACATGAACAAAATTCAATTTCTTACATGCGACCAACATTCTATTTCTTACATACGACCAACATTATTTATCTTATATGCGACGAACATTCTATCTCTTACATGCGACCAACATTCTATCTCTGCCATACGACCAACATTCTATCTCTTACATGCGACCAAAATTCTATCTCTTACATGCAACCAACATTATATCTCTTTCATGTGACCAACATTCTATCTTTGCCACGCGACCAACATTCTATCTTTTACATGCGACCAACATTTTATCTCTTACATGCAACCAACATTCTATCTCTTACACACGACCAACATTCTATCTCTGCCACATGAAAATAATTATATCTCTTACATGCAACCAACATTCTATTTCTTACATACGACCAACATTCTATCTCTTACATGCGACCAACATTCTATTTCTTACATACGACCAACATTATTTATCTTATATGCGACCAACATTCTCTCTTACATGCAACCAACATTCTATCTCTTACATGCGACTAAAATTAAATCTCTTACATGTGACCAACATTCTATCTCTTACATGCGACCAACATTCTATCTCTTACATGCAACAAACATTCTATCTCTCACACACAACCAACATTCTGTCTCTTACATGCGACCAACATTCTATTTCTTACATGTGACCAACATTATTTCTCTTATATGCGAATAATATTCTCTCTTACATGCGACCAACATTCTCTCTCACGCATGCAACCAACATTCTATCTCTTACATGCCACCAACATTCTATTTCTTACATGCAACTAACATTATATCTCTTACACACGACTAACATTCTATCTCTTACATGTGACCAACATTCTATCTCTGCCACATTAACAAAATTCTATCTCTTACATGCGACCAACATTCGATTTCTTACATGCAACAAACATTCTATCTCTTACATGTGACCAACATTCTATCTCTTACATGCGACCAACATTCTATTTCTTACATACGACCAACATGATTTATCTTATATGCGACCAACATTCTCTCTTACATGCGACCAACATTCTATCTCTTACATGCGACCAACATTCTATTTCTTACATACGACCAACATTATTTCTCTTATATGCGACCAACATTCTCTCTTACATGCAACCAACATTCTATCTCTTACATGCAACTAAAATTCTATCTCTTACATGTGACCAACATTCTATCTCTTACATGCAACCAACATTCTATTTCTTACATACGACCAACATTATTTCTCTTATAGGCGACCAACATTCAATCTCTTACATGCGACCAATATTCTATCTCTGCCATACGACCAACATTCTATCTCTTACATGAGACCAACATTATATCTCTTTCATGTGACCAACATTCTATCTTTGCCACGCGACCAACATTCTATCTCTTACATGCTACCAACATTCTATCTCTTACATGCAACAAACATTCTATCTCTTACACACGACCAACATTCTATTTCTTACATGTGACCAACATTATTTCTCTTATATGCGACTAATATTCTCTCTTACATGCAACCAACATTCTATCTCTTACATGACACCAACATTCTATTTCTTACATGCAACTAACATTCTATCTCTTACACACGACTAACATTCTATTTCTTACATACGACCAACATTATTTCTCTTATATGCAACCAACATTCTATCTCTTACATGCGACCAACATTCTATCTCTGCCATACGACCAACATTCTATCTCTTACATGCGACCAACATTATTTCTCTTATATGCGACTAATATTCTCTCTTACATGCGACCAACAATCTCTCTCACGCATGCAACCAACATTCTATCTCTTACATGCCACCAACATTCTATTTCTTACATGCAACTAACATTATATCTCTTACACACAACTAACATTCTATCTCTTACATGTGACCAACATTCTATCTCTGCCACATGAACAAAATTCTATCTCTTACATGCGACCAACATTCAATTTCTTACATGCAACAAACATTCTATCTCTTACATGTGACCAACATTCTATCTCTTACATGCGACCAACATTCTATTTCTTACATACGACCAACATGATTTATCTTATATGCGACCAACATTCTCTCTTACATGCGACCAACATTCTATCTCTTACATGCGACCAACATTCTATTTCTTACATACGACCAACATTATTTCTCTTATATGCGACCAACATTCTCTCTTACATGCAACCAACATTCTATCTCTTACATGCAACTAAAATTCTATCTCTTACATGTGACCAACATTCTATCTCTTACATGCAACCAACATTCTATTTCTTACATACGACCAACATTATTTCTCTTATATGCGACCAACATTCTATCTCTTACATGCGACCAACATTCTATCTCTGCCATACGACCAACATTCTATCTCTTACATGCGACCAACATTCTATCTCTTACATGCAACCAACATTCTATATCTTCCATACGACCAACATTCTATCTCTTACATGAGAAAAACATTATATCTCTTTCATGTGACCAAAATTCTATCTTTGCCAAGCGACCAACATTATATCTCTTACATGCGACCAACATTCTATCTCTTACATGCAACCAACATTCTATTTCTTACATGTGACCAACATTATTTCTCTAATATGCGACCAATATTATCTCTTACATGCGACCAACATTCTCTCTCACGCATGCAACCAACATTCTATCTCTTACATTTCAACAACATTCTATTTCTTACATGCAACTAACATTATCTCTTACACACAACCAACATTATATCTCTTACATGTGACCAACATTCTATCTCTGCCACATGAACAAAATTCTATCTCTTACATGCGACCAACATTCGATTTCTTACATGCAACAAACATTCTATCTCTTACATGTGACCAACATTCTATCTCTTACATGCGACCAACATTCTATTTCTTACATACGACCAACATTCTATCTCTTGCATGTGACCAACATTCTATCTCTGTCACATGAACAAAATTCTATCTCTTACATGCGACCAACATTCTATTTCTTACATGTGACCAACAATATTTCTCTAATATGCGACCAATATTCTCTCTTACATGCGACCAACATTCTCTCTCACGCATGCAACCAACATTCTATCTCTTACATGCCACCAACATTATATTTCTTACATGCAACTAACATTCTCTCTTACACACAACCAACATTCTATCTCTTACATGTGACCAACATTCTAAATCTGCCACATGAACAAAATTCAATTTCTTACATGCGACCAACATTCTATTTCTTACATACGACCAACATTATTTATCTTATATGCGACGAACATTCTATCTCTTACATGCGACCAACATTCTATCTCTGCCATACGACCAACATTCTATCTCTTACATGCGACCAAAATTCTATCTCTTACATGCAACCAACATTATATCTCTTTCATGTGACCAACATTCTATCTTTGCCACGCGACCAACATTCTATCTTTTACATGCGACCAACATTTTATCTCTTACATGCAACCAACATTCTATCTCTTACACACGACCAACATTCTATCTCTGCCACATGAAAATAATTATATCTCTTACATGCAACCAACATTCTATTTCTTACATACGACCAACATTCTATCTCTTACATGCGACCAACATTCTATTTCTTACATACGACCAACATTATTTATCTTATATGCGACCAACATTCTCTCTTACATGCAACCAACATTCTATCTCTTACATGCGACTAAAATTAAATCTCTTACATGTGACCAACATTCTATCTCTTACATGCGACCAACATTCTATCTCTTACATGCAACAAACATTCTATCTCTCACACACAACCAACATTCTATCTCTTACATGCGACCAACATTCTATTTCTTACATGTGACCAACATTATTTCTCTTATATGCGAATAATATTCTCTCTTACATGCGACCAACATTCTCTCTCACGCATGCAACCAACATTCTATCTCTTACATGCCACCAACATTCTATTTCTTACATGCAACTAACATTATATCTCTTACACACGACTAACATTCTATCTCTTACATGTGACCAACATTCTATCTCTGCCACATTAACAAAATTCTATCTCTTACATGCGACCAACATTCGATTTCTTACATGCAACAAACATTCTATCTCTTACATGTGACCAACATTCTATCTCTTACATGCGACCAACATTCTATTTCTTACATACGACCAACATTATTTCTCTTATATGCGACCAACATTCTCTCTTACATGCAACCAACATTCTATCTCTTACATGCAACTAAAATTCTATCTCTTACATGTGACCAACATTCTATCTCTTACATGCAACCAACATTCTATTTCTTACATACGACCAACATTATTTCTCTTATAGGCGACCAACATTCAATCTCTTACATGCGACCAATATTCTATCTCTGCCATACGACCAACATTCTATCTCTTACATGAGACCAACATTATATCTCTTTCATGTGACCAACATTCTATCTTTGCCACGCGACCAACATTCTATCTCTTACATGCGACCAACATTCTATCTCTTACATGCAACAAACATTCTATCTCTTACACACGACCAACATTCTATTTCTTACATGTGACCAACATTATTTCTCTTATATGCGACTAATATTCTCTCTTACATGCGACCAACATTCTCTCTCACGCATGCAACCAACATTCTATCTCTTACATGCCACCAACATTCTATTTCTTACATGCAACTAACATTCTATCTCTTACACACGACTAACATTCTATTTCTTACATACGACCAACATTATTTCTCTTATATGCAACCAACATTCTATCTCTTACATGCGACCAACATTCTATCTCTGCCATACGACCAACATTCTATCTCTTACATGCGACCAACATTCTATCTCTTACATGCAACCAACATTCTATATCTTCCATACGACCAACATTCTATCTCTTACATGAGAAAAACATTATATCTCTTTCATGTGACCAAAATTCTATCTTTGCCAAGCGACCAACATTATATCTCTTACATGCGACCAACATTCTATCTCTTACATGCAACCAACATTCTATTTCTTACATGTGACCAACGTTATTTCTCTAATATGCGACCAATATTATCTCTTACATGCGACCAACATTCTCTCTCACGCATGCAACCAACATTCTATCTCTTACATGCCACCAACATTCTATTTATTACATGCAACTAACATTATCTCTTACACACAACCAACATTCTATCTCTTACATGTGACCAACATTCTATCTCTGCCACATGAACAAAATTCAATCTCTTACATGCGACCAACATTCTATTTCTTACATACGACCAACATTCTATCTCTTGCATGTGACCAACATTCTATCTCTGTCACATGAACAAAATTCTATCTCTTACATGCGACCAACATTCTATTTCTTACATGTGACCAACAATATTTCTCTAATATGCGACCAATATTCTCTCTTACATGCGACCAACATTCTCTCTCACACATGCAACCAACATTCTATCTCTTACATGCCACCAACATTATATTTCTTACATGCAACTAACATTCTCTCTTACACACAACCAACATTCTATCTCTTACATGTGACCAACATTCTATCTCTGCCACATGAACAAAATTAATTCTCTTAAATGCGACCAACATTCTATTTCTTACATACGACCAACATTATTTATCTTATATGCGACAAACATTCTATCTCTTACATGCGACCAACATTATATCTCTGCCATACGACCAACATTCTATCTCTTACATGCGACCAAAATTCTATCTCTTACAGGCGACCAACATTCTATTTCTTACGTGACCAACATTATTTCTCTAATATGAGACCAATATTCTCTCTTACATACGACCAACATTCTCTCTCACGCATGCAACCAACATTCTATCTCTTACATGCCACCAACATTCTATTTCTTACATGCAACTAACATTCTCTCTTACACACAACCAACATTCTATCTCTTACATGTGACCAACATTCTATCTCTGCCACATGAACAAAATTCAATCTCTTACATGCGACCAACATTCTATTTCTTACATACGACCAACATTATTTCTATTATATACGACCAACATTCTATCTCTTACATGCGACCAACATTCTATCTCTGCCATACGACCAACATTCTATCTCTTACATGCGACCAACATTCTATCTCTTACATGCAACCAACATTCTATCTCTTACATGTGACCAACATTATATCTCTTACATGAGACCAACATTATATCTCTTTCATGTGACGAAAATTATATCACTGCCACGCGACCAACATTCTATCTCTTACATGTGACCACCATTCTATTTCTTACATGCAACTAACATTCTATCTCTTACATGCGACCAACATTCTATCTCTTCCATACGACCAACATTCTATCTCTTACATGTGACCAACATTCTATCTTTGCCACGCAACCAACATTCTATCTCTGACAGGCAACTCAAAATCTATCTTACATACGACCAACATTCTATCTCTAACATTCGACCAACATTCTAGCTCAGCCACGAGACCAACATTCTAGCTCTGCCACGCGACCAACAATCTTTCTCTTACATACGACCAACATTCTATCTCTTACATGTGACCAACATTCTATCTCTTACATGTGACCAACATTCTAACTCTTACACGCGACCAACATTCTATCTCTCACATGCAACCAACATTCTATCTCTTACATGCCACCAACATTTTATCTCTTACAAACGACCAACATTCTATCTCTTGCATGTGACCAACATTATATCTCTGTCACATGAACAAAATTCTATCTCTTACATGTGACCAACATTCTATTTCTTACATGTGACCAACATTATTTCTCTAATATGCGACCAATATTATCTCTCACATGCGACCAACATTCTCTCTCACGCATGCAACCAACATTCTATCTCTTACATGCCACCAACATTCTATTTCTTACATGCAACTAACATTCTCTCTTACACACAACCAACATTCTATCTCTTACATGTGACCAACATTCTATCTCTGCCACATGAACAAAATTCAATCTCTTACATGCGACCAACATTCTATTTCTTACATACGACCAACATTATTTCTCTTATATGCGACCAACATTCTATCTCTTACATGCGACCAACATTCTATCTCTGCCATACGACCAACATTCTATCTCTTACATGAGAAAAACATTATATCTCTTTCATGTGACCAACATTCTATCTTTGCCAAGCGATCAACATTTTATCTCTTAAATGCGACCAACATTCTATCTCTTACATGCAACCAACATTCTATCTCTTACATGTGACCAACATTCTATCTCTTACATGACACCAACATTATATCTCTTTCATGTGACGAAAATTATATCACTGCCACGCGACCAACATTCTATCTCTTACATGTGACCACCATTCTATTTCTTACATGCAACTAACATTCTATCTCTTACATGCGACCAACATTCTATCTCTGCCATACGACCAACATTATATCTCTTACATGCGACCAACATTTTATCTCTTGCATGTGACCAACATTCTATCTCTGTCACATGAACAAAATTCTATCTCTTACATGCGACCAACATTCTATTTCTTACATGTGACCAACATTATTTCTCTAATATGCGACCAATATTCTCTCTTACATGCGACCAACATTCTCTCTCACGCATGCAACCAACATTCTATCTCTTACATGCCACCAACATTCTATTTCTTACATGCAACTAACATTCTATCTCTTATACACAACCAACATTCTATCTCTTACATGCGACCAACATTCTATTTCTTACATACGTCCAACATTATTTCTCTTATATGCGACCAACATTCTATCTCTTACATGCGACCAACATTCTATCTCTGCCATACGACCAACATTCTATCTCTTACATGCGACCAACATTTTATCTCTTACATGCAACCAACATTCTATCTCTTCCATACGAACAACATTCTATCTCTTACATGACACCAACATTATATCTCTTTCATGTGACCAATATTCTATTTCTTACATGCAACTAACATTCTATCTCTTACATGCGACCAACATTCTATCTCTGCCATACGACCAACATTCTATCTCTTACATGCGACCAACATTCTATCTCTTACATGCAACCAACATTCTATCTCTTCCATACGGCCAACATTCTATCTCTTACATGAGACCAACATTATATCTCTTTCATGTGACCAACATTCTATCTTTGCCACGCGACCAACATTCTATCTCTGACAGGCAACTCAAATTATATCTTACATACGACCAACATTCTATCTCTAACATTCGACCAACATTCTAGCTCAGCCACGAGACCAACATTCTAGCTCTGCCACGCGACCAACATTCTTTCTCTTACATACGACCAACATTCTATCTCTTACATGCGACAAAAATTCTATCTCTTACATGTGACCAACATTCTATCTCTTACAGGCGACCAACATTCTATCTCTTACATGTGACCAACATTCTATCTCTTACATGTGACCAACATTCTAACTCTTACACGCAACCAACATTCTATCTCTCACATGCAACCAACATTCTATCTCTTACATGCCACCAACATTCTATCTCTTACAAACAACCAACATTCTATCTCTTGCATGTGACCAACATTCTATCTCTGTCACATGAACAAAATTCTATCTCTTACATGCGACCAACATTCTATTTCTTACATGTGACCAACATTATTTCTCTAATATGCGACCAATATTATCTCTTACATGCGACCAACATTCTCTCTCACGCATGCAACCAACATTATATCTCTTACATGCCACCAACATTCTATTTATTACATGCAACTAACATTATCTCTTACACACGACCAACATTCTATCTCTTCCATGTGACCAACAATCTATCTCTGCCACATGAAAAAAATGATATCTCTTACATGTGACCAACATTCTATTTCTTACATACGACCAACATGATTTATCTTATATGCGACCAACATTCTCTCTTACATGCGACCAACATTCTATATTTTACATGCAACCAACATTCTATCTCTTACATGTGACCAACATTCTATCTCTTACATGCGACCAACATTCTATTTCTTACATACGAACAAAATGATTTCTATTATATGCGACCAACATTCTATCTCTTACATGCGACCAACATTCTATCTCTGCCATACGACCAACATTCTATCTCTTACATGCCAACAACATTCTATTTCTTACATGCAACTAACATTCTCTCTTACACACAACCAACATTATATCTCTTACATGTGACCAACATTCTATCTCTGCCACATGAACAAAATTCAATCTCTTACATGCGACCGACATTCTATTTCTTACATACGACCAACATTATTTATCTTATATGCGACCAACATTCTATCTCTTACATGCGACCAACATTCTATCTCTGCCATACGACCAACATTCTATCTCTTACATGCGACCAAAATTCTATCTCTTACATGCGACCAACATTCTATTTCTTACATGTGACCAACATTATTTCTCTAATATGCGACCAATATTCTCTCTTACATGCGACCAACATTCTCTCTCACGCATGCAACCAACATTCTATCTCTTACATGCCACCAACATTCTATTTCTTACATGCAACTAACATTCTCTCTTACACACAACCAACATTCTATCTCTTACATGTGACCAACATTCTATCTCTGCCACATGAACAAAATTCAATCTCTTACATGCGACCAACATTCTATTTCTTACATATGACCAACATTATTTCTCTTATATGCGACCAACATTCTATCTCTTACATGTGACCAACATTCTATCTTTGCCACGCGACCAACATTCTATCTTTTACATGCGACCAACATTCTATCTCTTACATACGACCAAAATTCTATCACTGCCAAGCGACCAACATTCTATCTCTTATATGTGACCAAAATTCTATCTCTGACAGGCAACCAACATTCTATCTCTGACAGGCGACCAACATTCTATCTTACATACCACCAACATTCTATCTCTAACATTCGACCAACATTCTAGCTCAGCCACGAGACCAACATTCTAGCTCTGCCACGCGACCAACATTATATCTCTAACATTCAACCAACATTCTATCTCTTACATGCGACCAACATTCTATCTCTTACATGTGGCCAACATTTTAACTCTTACACGCGACCAACATTCTATCTCTTACATGTGACCAACATTCTATCTCTGCCACGCGACCAACATTATATCTCTTACATGCAACAAACATTCTATCTCTTACACACGACCAACATTCTATCTCTTGCATGTGATCAACATTCTATCTCTGCCACATTAACAAAATTCTATCTCTTACATGCGACCAACATTCTAATTCTTACATGCAACTAACATTCTATCTCTTACACACAACCAACATTCTATCTCTTACATGCGACCAACATTCAATCTCTTACATGCAAGCAACATTCTATCTCTTACACACGACCAACATTCTATCTCTTACATGCGACCAACATTCTATCTCTTACATGCGACCAACATTCTATTTCTTACATACGACCAACATTCTATCTCTTACATGCGACCAACATTCTATTTCTTACATATGACCAACATTATATCTCTTTAATGTGACCAACATTCTACCTTTGCCACGCGACCAACATTCTATCTTTGCCACGCGACCAACATTCTATCTCTTACATGTGACCAACATTCTATCTCTTACATGTGACCAACATTCTACCTCTGCCAAGCGACCAACAATCTATCTCTGCCATGGGACCAACATTCTATCTCTAACATGTGACTGACACTCTATCTCTTACATGCAACCAACATTCTATCTCTTACATGTGACCAACATTCTATCTCTTACATACAACCAACATTCTATCTCTTACATGTGACCAACATTCTATCTTACATACCACCAACATTCTATCTCTAACATTCGACCAACATTCTATCTCTTACATGCGACCAGCTCAGCCACGAGACCAACATTCTAGCTCTGCCACGCGACCAACATTATATCTCTAACATACGACCAACATTCTATCTCTTACATGTGACCAACATTATTTCTCTAATATGCGACCAATATTCTCTCTTACATGCGACCAACATTCTCTCTCACGCATGCAACCAACATTCTATCTCTTACATGCCACCAACATTCTATTTCTTACATGCAACTAACATTCTATCTCTTATACACAACCAACATTCTATCTCTTACATGCGACCAACATTCTATTTCTTACATACGTCCAACATTATTTCTCTTATATGCGACCAACATTCTATCTCTTACATGCGACCAACATTCTATCTCTGCCATACGACCAACATTCTATCTCTTACATGCGACCAACATTTTATCTCTTACATGCAACCAACATTCTATCTCTTCCATACGAACAACATTCTATCTCTTACATGACACCAACATTATATCTCTTTCATGTAACCAATATTCTATTTCTTACATGCAACTAACATTCTATCTCTTACATGCGACCAACATTCTATCTCTGCCATACGACCAACATTCTATCTCTTACATGCGACCAACATTCTATCTCTTACATGCAACCAACATTCTATCTCTTCCATACGGCCAACATTCTATCTCTTACATGAGACCAACATTATATCTCTTTCATGTGACCAACATTCTATCTTTGCCACGCGACCAACATTCTATCTCTGACAGGCAACTCAAATTATATCTTACATACGACCAACATTCTATCTCTAACATTCGACCAACATTCTAGCTCAGCCACGAGACCAACATTCTAGCTCTGCCACGCGACCAACATTCTTTCTCTTACATACGACCAACATTCTATCTCTTACATGCGACAAAAATTCTATCTCTTACATGTGACCAACATTCTATCTCTTACAGGCGACCAACATTCTATCTCTTACATGTGACCAACATTCTATCTCTTACATGTGACCAACATTCTAACTCTTACACGCAACCAACATTCTATCTCTCACATGCAACCAACATTCTATCTCTTACATGCCACCAACATTCTATCTCTTACAAACAACCAACATTCTATCTCTTGCATGTGACCAACATTCTATCTCTGTCACATGAACAAAATTCTATCTCTTACATGCGACCAACATTCTATTTCTTACATGTGACCAACATTATTTCTCTAATATGCGACCAATATTATCTCTTACATGCGACCAACATTCTCTCTCACGCATGCAACCAACATTATATCTCTTACATGCCACCAACATTCTATTTATTACATGCAACTAACATTATCTCTTACACACGACCAACATTCTATCTCTTCCATGTGACCAACAATCTATCTCTGCCACATGAAAAAAATGATATCTCTTACATGTGACCAACATTCTATTTCTTACATACGACCAACATGATTTATCTTATATGCGACCAACATTCTCTCTTACATGCGACCAACATTCTATATTTTACATGCAACCAACATTCTATCTCTTACATGTGACCAACATTCTATCTCTTACATGCGACCAACATTCTATTTCTTACATACGAACAAAATGATTTCTATTATATGCGACCAACATTCTATCTCTTACATGCGACCAACATTCTATCTCTGCCATACGACCAACATTCTATCTCTTACATGCCAACAACATTCTATTTCTTACATGCAACTAACATTCTCTCTTACACACAACCAACATTATATCTCTTACATGTGACCAACATTCTATCTCTGCCACATGAACAAAATTCAATCTCTTACATGCGACCGACATTCTATTTCTTACATACGACCAACATTATTTATCTTATATGCGACCAACATTCTATCTCTTACATGCGACCAACATTCTATCTCTGCCATACGACCAACATTCTATCTCTTACATGCGACCAAAATTCTATCTCTTACATGCGACCAACATTCTATTTCTTACATGTGACCAACATTATTTCTCTAATATGCGACCAATATTCTCTCTTACATGCGACCAACATTCTCTCTCACGCATGCAACCAACATTCTATCTCTTACATGCCACCAACATTCTATTTCTTACATGCAACTAACATTCTCTCTTACACACAACCAACATTCTATCTCTTACATGTGACCAACATTCTATCTCTGCCACATGAACAAAATTCAATCTCTTACATGCGACCAACATTCTATTTCTTACATATGACCAACATTATTTCTCTTATATGCGACCAACATTCTATCTCTTACATGTGACCAACATTCTATCTTTGCCACGCGACCAACATTCTATCTTTTACATGCGACCAACATTCTATCTCTTACATACGACCAAAATTCTATCACTGCCAAGCGACCAACATTCTATCTCTTATATGTGACCAAAATTCTATCTCTGACAGGCAACCAACATTCTATCTCTGACAGGCGACCAACATTCTATCTTACATACCACCAACATTCTATCTCTAACATTCGACCAACATTCTAGCTCAGCCACGAGACCAACATTCTAGCTCTGCCACGCGACCAACATTATATCTCTAACATTCAACCAACATTCTATCTCTTACATGCGACCAACATTCTATCTCTTACATGTGGCCAACATTTTAACTCTTACACGCGACCAACATTCTATCTCTTACATGTGACCAACATTCTATCTCTGCCACGCGACCAACATTATATCTCTTACATGCAACAAACATTCTATCTCTTACACACGACCAACATTCTATCTCTTGCATGTGATCAACATTCTATCTCTGCCACATTAACAAAATTCTATCTCTTACATGCGACCAACATTCTAATTCTTACATGCAACTAACATTCTATCTCTTACACACAACCAACATTCTATCTCTTACATGCGACCAACATTCAATCTCTTACATGCAAGCAACATTCTATCTCTTACACACGACCAACATTCTATCTCTTACATGCGACCAACATTCTATCTCTTATGCGACCAACATTCTATTTCTTACATACGACCAACATTCTATCTCTTACATGCGACCAACATTCTATTTCTTACATATGACCAACATTATATCTCTTTAATGTGACCAACATTCTACCTTTGCCACGCGACCAACATTCTATCTTTGCCACGCGACCAACATTCTATCTCTTACATGTGACCAACATTCTATCTCTTACATGTGACCAACATTCTACCTCTGCCAAGCGACCAACAATCTATCTCTGCCATGGGACCAACATTCTATCTCTAACATGTGACTGACACTCTATCTCTTACATGCAACCAACATTCTATCTCTTACATGTGACCAACATTCTATCTCTTACATACAACCAACATTCTATCTCTTACATGTGACCAACATTCTATCTTACATACCACCAACATTCTATCTCTAACATTCGACCAACATTCTAGCTCAGCCACGAGACCAACATTCTAGCTCTGCCACGCGACCAACATTATATCTCTAACATACGACCAACATTCTATCTCTTACATGCGACCAACATTCTATCTCTTACATGTGGCCAACATTTTAACTCTTACACGCGACCAACATTCTATCTCTTACATGTGACCAACATTCTATCTCTGCCACGCGACCAACATTATATCTCTTACATGCAACAAACATTCTATCTCTTACACACGACCAACATTCTATCTCTTGCATGTGATCAACATTCTATCTCTGCCACATTAACAAAATTCTATCTCTTACATGCGACCAACATTCTAATTCTTACATGCAACTAACATTCTATCTCTTACACACGACCAACATTCTATCTCTTACATGAGAACAACATTCTATTTCTTACAGACGACCAACATTATTTCTCTTACATGCGACCAACATTCAATCTCTTACATGCAAGCAACATTCTATCTCTTACACACGACCAACATTCTATCTCTTACATGCGACCAACATTCTATCTCTTACATGCGACCAACATTCTATTTCTTACATACGACCAACATTCTATCTCTTACATGCGACCAACATTCTATTTCTTACATACGACCAACATTATATCTCTTTCATGTGACCAACATTCTATCTTTGCCACGCGACCAACATTCTATCTTTGCCACGCGACCAACATTCTATCTCTTACATACGACCAAAATTCTATCACTGCCACGCGACCAACATTCTATCTCTTACATGTGACCAACATTCTATCTCTTACATGTGACCAACATTCTATCTCTGCCAAGCGACCAACAATCTATCTCTGCCATGGGACCAACATTCTATCTCTAACATGTGACCAACACTCTATCTCTTACATGCAACCAACATTCTATCTCTTACATGTGACCAACATTCTATCTCTTACATACAACCAATCTCTTACATGTGACCAACATATCTCTTACATGCGACCAACATTCTATCTCTTACATGCGACCAACATTCTATCTCTTACATGCGACCAACATTCTATCTCTTACATGCAACAAACATTCTATCTCTTACATGGGACCAGCTATCTATCTCTTACATGTGACCAACATTCTATCTCTGCCACGCAACCAAAATTCTATCTCTGACAGGCGACCAACATACGACCAACATTCCATCTCTAACATTCGACCAACATTCTAGCTCAGCCACGAGACCAACTTTCTAGCTCTGCCACGCGACCAACATTATATCTCTTACATGTGGCCAACATTCTAACTTTTACACGCGACCAACATTCTATCTCTTGCATGTGACCAACATTCTATCTCTGCCACATGAACAAAATGATATCTCTTACATGCGACCAACATTCTATTTCTTACATACGACCAACATTCTATCTCTTACATGTGACCAACATTATTTCTCTTATATGCGACCAACATTCGCTCTTACATGCGACCAACATTCTATTTCTTACATGCCACCAACATTTTATCTCTTACATGCAACTAACATTCTATCTCTTACATGCGACCAACATTCTATCTCTTACATGCAACCAACATTCTATCTCTGCCATACGACCAACATTCTATCTCTTACATGAGACCAACATTATATCTCTTACATGCGACCAACATTCTATCTCTTACATGCAACCAACATTCTATCTCTTACATGTGACCAACATTCTATCTCTTACATACAACCAACATTCTATCTCTTACATGTGACCAACATTCTATCTTACATACCACCAACATTCTATCTCTAACATTCGACCAACATTCTAGCTCAGCCACGAGACCAACATTCTAGCTCTGCCACGCGACCAACATTATATCTCTAACATACGACCAACATTCTATCTCTTACATGCGACCAACATTCTATCTCTTACATGTGGCCAACATTTTAACTCTTACACGCGACCAACATTCTATCTCTTACATGTGACCAACATTCTATCTCTGCCACGCGACCAACATTATATCTCTTACATGCAACAAACATTCTATCTCTTACACACGACCAACATTCTATCTCTTGCATGTGATCAACATTCTATCTCTGCCACATTAACAAAATTCTATCTCTTACATGCGACCAACATTCTAATTCTTACATGCAACTAACATTCTATCTCTTACACACGACCAACATTCTATCTCTTACATGAGAACAACATTCTATTTCTTACAGACGACCAACATTATTTCTCTTACATGCGACCAACATTCAATCTCTTACATGCAAGCAACATTCTATCTCTTACACACGACCAACATTCTATCTCTTACATGCGACCAACATTCTATCTCTTACATGCGACCAACATTCTATTTCTTACATACGACCAACATTCTATCTCTTACATGCGACCAACATTCTATTTCTTACATACGACCAACATTATATCTCTTTCATGTGACCAACATTCTATCTTTGCCACGCGACCAACATTCTATCTTTGCCACGCGACCAACATTCTATCTCTTACATACGACCAAAATTCTATCACTGCCACGCGACCAACATTCTATCTCTTACATGTGACCAACATTCTATCTCTTACATGTGACCAACATTCTATCTCTGCCAAGCGACCAACAATCTATCTCTGCCATGGGACCAACATTCTATCTCTAACATGTGACCAACACTCTATCTCTTACATGCAACCAACATTCTATCTCTTACATGTGACCAACATTCTATCTCTTACATACAACCAACATTCTATCTCTTACATGTGACCAACATTCTATCTCTTACATGCGACCAACATTCTATCTCTTACATGCGACCAACATTCTATCTCTTACATGCAACAAACATTCTATCTCTTACATGGGACCAGCTATCTATCTCTTACATGTGACCAACATTCTATCTCTGCCACGCAACCAAAATTCTATCTCTGACAGGCGACCAACATACGACCAACATTCCATCTCTAACATTCGACCAACATTCTAGCTCAGCCACGAGACCAACTTTCTAGCTCTGCCACGCGACCAACATTATATCTCTTACATGTGGCCAACATTCTAACTTTTACACGCGACCAACATTCTATCTCTTGCATGTGACCAACATTCTATCTCTGCCACATGAACAAAATGATATCTCTTACATGCGACCAACATTCTATTTCTTACATACGACCAACATTCTATCTCTTACATGTGACCAACATTATTTCTCTTATATGCGACCAACATTCGCTCTTACATGCGACCAACATTCTATTTCTTACATGCCACCAACATTTTATCTCTTACATGCAACTAACATTCTATCTCTTACATGCGACCAACATTCTATCTCTTACATGCAACCAACATTCTATCTCTGCCATACGACCAACATTCTATCTCTTACATGAGACCAACATTATATCTCTTACATGCGACCAACATTCTATCTCTTACATGCGACCAACATTCTATCTCTGCCACATGAACAAAATTCTATCTCTTACATGCGACCAACATACTATCTCTGCCACGCAACCAACATTCTATCTCTAGCCCAGCATTTGACTGCCTCTTGCTTCTAGCCCAGCATTTGATTGCCTCTTGCTTCTAGCCCAGCATTTGATTCCCCCTTGCTTCTAGCCCAGCATTTGTTTCCCTCTAGCTTCTAGCCCAGCATTTGATTGCCTCTTGCTTCTAGCCCAGCATTTGATTGCCTCTTGCTTCTAGCCCAGCATTTAATTTCCTCTTGCTTCTAGCTCAGCATTTGATTCCCTCTTGCTTCTAGCCTAGCATTTGATTTCCTCTTGCTTCTAGCCCAGCATTTAATTCCGTCTTGCTTCTAGCTCAGCATTTGATTCCCTCTTGCTTCTAACCTAGCATTTGATTTCCTCTTGCTTCTAGCCCAGCATTTGATTCCCTCTTGCTTCTAGCCTAGCATTTGATTTCCTCTTTCTTCTAGCCTAGAATTTGATTTCCTCTTGATTCTAGCCTAGCATTTGATTTCCAACATTGATGGTTTGTTTAAAGCTTGCGATCTGCCTTTCTAAGGATTGTTCTTGACCGTCTTTCACACAGGCTATTTTGGTACAGTGTTTTTTAGGCATCCCTTTTGGGCAAGCTCAGGAGCAGGGCCAGCTAGCACTGGGCTAAGGTTGGTGCTAGCCCACTTTAGAATATGCAAGTGTGAACACTCGACTTAGACCCGGGCTAAAATCTGCCCTAGCCCAAGGCTAAGGAGGCTCTTATTCCTGGGCTAAGGTGTGAATGTGCCTCGTGACTAGTAGGGACAGGGGATACCAATATTGAGTGTCACACATACAACATATGTTTAAAACATCTCAAAAACATATATTAGTAGAGTGATCTAAAAAATTTAATAAAATACATAATTTAATTACTTCAGTTGTGGCAGGTCGGATAAGATAAAGATGAATAGTATCGATTCTAGACTTTGCTATTGCCTTTTGAGGTTGTTGTTGGGGTGTGACAACATGAGGAAGACAGCAGTGTCGATGCAAATGAAGTTGGCCGTCATAAGGCTCAGAAATGAAAACCAATCAATCAGGAACATTGCAAAAACCCTGGGCATGCCCGAGTCAACAGTTTGGTTCATCATTAACAAGAAAAAAACAACCGGTGAACTCAATTATGTCAAAAGACCCGGTAGACTGAGGAAGACCACTGTAGTGGATGACAGGAGAATACTCTCTATGGTGAACAAAACCCCCCTGACAACAGCCCAACAGATCAAAAACACTCTCCTGGATGCAGTTGTTGATGTGTCAAAGTCTACCATATGTAGAAGACTACACCAGCAGGACTACAGAGGGTACAGTACAAGATGCAAACCACTGATAAGCCTGAAGAACAGAAAGGCGAGATTACAGTTTGCTAAAAAGCACCTAAAAGAGCCCCAAGAGTTCTGGAAAAAAGTATTATGGACAGATGAGACAAAGATTAACATGTACCAGAGTGATGGAAGGAGGAAAGTGTGGAGAAAAAAAAGACATGCCCATGATCCATACATGAAACATGGTGGAGGGGGTGTTATGGCTTAGGCCTGTATGGCTGCCAGTGGAACAGGCTCACTTGTCTTCATCGATGATGTGACTGCAGACAGAGGTAGAACAATGAATTCTGAAGTCTACAGAAATATTTTATCCGCTCAGATTAAACCAAAATGTCTCCAAACTCATTGTACGGCACTTCATCATGCAACAAGACAATGACCCTAAACATACTGCTAGAGCAACGAAGGGGTTTTTGACTGGCCGAGTCAATCACCGGATCTGAATCCAATTGAACATGCATTTTACATGCTGAAGAGGAGACTGAAGGCAATAAGTCCCCGAAACAAGCAAGAACTGAAAATGGCTGCATTACAGGCCTGGCAGAGCATCACCAGGGAAGATACCCAGCATCTGGTGATGTCGATGCATCACAGACTTCAAGCAGTCATTGCATGCAAAGGATATGCAACCAAATATTAACAATGATTACTTTATTCTACATTATGTTAAACAGTCCAATGTTTTTTGATGCATGAAAATGGGGGGGACTATGTACAAAAGCTTCTATAATTTCTAAACGGTTCATCCGATATGTATGAAAATACCCTCAAATTAAAGCTGACAGTCTGCACTTCACCCTCATTGTCATTGTATCCTTTCAAACTCAAAGTGCTAGAGTACAGAAAAAATGGTCACTGTCCAATGAATTATGGTGCTCACTGTATATATATACAAATGCAACTCACAGAAATCTATTTCATTAAAGGTAGACTCAGCGATATGGTGTAGATGCAGAAAGTAAACAGCATAGTGGGTCAATTTCAGTAACAACTAAGAGCACAACAACTACAAATGACTGAATTGACCCTGCTGGACTACCATAACTGTGAAATGATCCACACTCTTTACTGACTCTTAAGTAACTATGTAAAATATAAACCATCAGCACTCACATGGACTTGCTTACACAGTGAGAATCAACCAATGGCATTTGAGTGACTGGGACTAAAGCCTCTCCCATCCAATTAAGTTAGGGTATCCCCTTGGAGAAATCTATCCAATAGCAGCAAAACGCAACAGAGGCTTTTCTGTCAGAGCTTGCAGGCAGCAGAAATAGATCTCCGTTTGTGTTTTCCAGTTGTCTTGGTCACACTAAACTCCCTCTGCACACACACACGCACGGGCACACACACACACAGCGCCATGTTGTGTGGCCGGTAGAACGGGGAAAATAATGCCTCCCAAAGCAATTATCAATAATTATCCTCAGCTTGGCTTCTTAGGCATGGTGACAGCTGCCACTGGGATCCATCAGGCCTCCTCTGCAGACTGCCGGAAGTGGTGTTGTGTAATATAATGTATGTGCTCAGGGTGGACACACTCACAAACAACTTGAATGATCACAGAGGCATTGTGATTATCAATGCAGACTGTGACCGATATTGTACTCATGAAGAAGTGTTGCAGAAGTAACCCTACTAAATGCTTAAAGCCCTAACTGTGTGTGTGTATGTCTGTGCATGTTTTTCTGTGTACATGTGTGTGTGTGTAGCCAGTGTGAAATGGCTAGCTAGTTAGAGGTGCGAGCTAGTAGCTTTTCAATCGGGGATGTCTCTCGTTCTGAGACCTTGAAGTAGTTGATTCCCTTGCTCTGTGGCTTTTGTGGCACGAAAGGTAACGATACTTTGAAGGTGACTGTTGTTTAGAGGGTCCTTGATTCACGCCAAAGTTGGGGAAAGGAGAGGGATGGAAGCAATACTGTTATATTGATGATGTTGACTCAGATCACTTGCTGCGGCGGAGAAGGAGGTCAAAAGGGGGGCGAGTGTAACCGGTGTGAGATGGCTAACTAGTTAGCGGTGTGCGCTAGTAGCGTTTCAATCAGTGACGTAACTTGCACAGAGTCCTTGAAGTAGTTGATATCCTTGCTCTGCAAGGGCCGCAGATTTTGTGGAGCGATAGGTAATAGAGGTATTTACGGATCCACCTGTACATGAATACCTGAGAACAAATCTGGGACCCGAGTGGGTTCAAATCCAGAGTTCTAAATAATGTCACAGGTCTGGGTCAGATCTGATTGTCACAGGTCTCAGGTATGTGTAATAAACGTGACTGCTACAGTAAAGAGAGCGATAAACTGTATAATTTATACTGCTGCTCTTGCTTTTCACGAGAGTGTAGCGTGGCGTGTATAGCTTTTTGTTGGCCAACCACAAAGCAGCAATAGGCCACAGCCCAAGAGCCTCGCTCCGTGATTGGCAAAAGTTAGGCGATATTGTCGTGGAATATTCTAATCAAGTGAGATATCTTTTTTTATTCTTCAAACAATCATCTTTATTCAATATTGATTAATTATTGCAATAATGAGGCTGGTCGACCCCACACCCTTGAGTGTTGGACCGAGTAACCTAACCTTGAAGAGTTCTTTATAAACTCAGCAAAAAAAGAAACTTCCTTTTTCAGGACCCTGTCTTTCAAAGATAATTCGTAAAAATCCAAATAACTTGACAGATCTTCATTGTAAAGGGTTTAAACACGGTTTCCCATGCTTGTTCAATGATCCATAAACAATTCATGAACATGCACCTGTGGAACGAGACGCATAAGACAGCGCTACAGGGAGACAGGATAGACAGCTGATCGTCCTCGCAGTGGCAGACCACGTGTAACAACACCTTCACAGGATCGGGACATCCAAACATCACACCTGCGGGACAGGTACAGGATGGCAACAACAACTGCCCAAGTTACACCAGGAACGCACAATCAGTGCTCAGACTGTCCGCAATAGGCTGAGAGAGGCTAGACTGAGGGCTTGTAGGCCTGTTGTAAGGCAGGTCCTCACCAGACATCACCGGCAACAACGTCACCTATGGGCACAAACCCACCAGACAGGACTGGCAAAAAGTGCTCTTCACTAACGAGTCACAGTTTTGTCTCACCAGTGATGGTCGGATTCGCGTTTATCTTCGAAGGAATGAGCGTTACACTTAGACATGTACTCTGGAGCGGGTTTGATTTGGAGGTGGAGGGTCCATCATGGTCTGGGGCGGTGTGTCACATCATCATCGGACTGAGGTTGTTGTCGTTGCAGGCAATCTCAACGCTGTGCGTTACAGAGAAGACATCCCCCTCCCTCATGTGGTACCCTTCCTGCAGGCTTATCCTGACATGACCATCCAGCATGACAATTCCAACAGCCATACTGCTCATTCTGTGAGTGATTTCCTGCAAGACAGGAATGTCAATGTTCTGCCATGGTCAGCAAAGAGCCCGGATCTCAATCCCATTGAGCACGTCTGGGACCTGTTGGATCGGAGAGTGAGGGCTAGGGCCATTCCCCCCAGAAATGTCCGGGAAATTGCAGGTGCCTTGGTGGAAGTGTGGTAACATCTCACAGCAAGAACTGGCAAATCTTGTGCAGTCCATGAGGAGGAGATGCACTGCAGTACTCAATGCAGCTGGTGGCCACACCAGATACTGACTGTTTTGATTTTGACCCAAACCCCTTTGTTCAGGGACACATTATTCAATTTCTGTTAGTCACATGTCTGTGGAACTTGTTCAGTTTATGTCTCAGTTGTTGAATCTTGTTATGTTCATACCAATATTTACACATGTTAATTTAGCTGAAAATAAACGCAGTTGACAGTGAAAGGGCGTTTCTTTTTTTTTCTGAGTTTATAACTGACACTAAGAATGCTTGGTCATGGTTGGTTCCACACCTCCCATGCAGATTGGGGCATCATAAGCCACTTTGGGTTCATCCTGTCATCTGCAAGGGGGTGTATTGTCTTAACCCCACCCTGGCTTAGTCTCGCAATGAGGGATTGTTCTACTCCTAAGCTATCTAGTAAAACACATTCTTGTCTATGTAATGCAGTCTTTAACTAATTTGTCAGCTCAAACCATCTCTGGTCATCATACGCCCAGATTAGCTCATACGCCCAGATTAGTGGAGACCATAAAAACACAGACACTAGCAGGACAGAAATGTCTTACTATTAGTTAGATTTGAATTGTTAACCATTGATTTCAAATAAATCAGGTAAATACATAATTTCTCTCACAATATGTAATTAATTTGGATAAGAACAGGTCTATAAGGAACAAGTCTAGTTGTCCTCGGGTCCGTTCGGAACAGGTCTCTATATTTAAAATCGTATTAATAATCCATTTTGGAACGGGTCCAATTTTTTGGACCTGTGAAGACCTCTAAAAGGTAATGATGACTGTTGTCAATGTGTGCAGAGGGTCTCTGGTTCAAGCCCAGGTTGGGGCAAGGAGAGGGATGGAAGCAACACTGCACGTGTGCATGTGTGTATGCATGTCTGTGCCCACACAAAACAGAGAGCTGGTGGGTCTGTTCCTTCTTCCATTTGAATGATTTTCTCTACCACAGCAAGTGTTTATCCCCTCGCTCTCCCACACGTATTCCTCCGCCGGTTGGACACAGAGTCCCGCTGCTGGCATTAAGACAGAAGGAAGGATTACAGAAGAGCTCTGCCTCCCCATACAACCGCTGCATTCTCCACAACAGCACAACTCTCCAGAACATTGCAGCAAAAAACCTACGCACTGGCTGTCGGCATTAAATAACTAATCCTTTTGGATGAAAACCAAACACCTCACAGAAGCTCGCAGAGGAACAAACGGGGCAAAAGGGTCCCTTTAAGATGGAGAAAATACAGAGCTGTCCTCTTCTGATGGAGACATAGAGACGGTTGTTAATCTTGACTGTTATGTTGGGTTCCATTGGTGTCCATATCTTCTCTCCAATTTGGGGGATTCCCCCTAGGATACCCAACAATGACATACTGTATATGCTTAGAACAGCAATGATAAGGCTGATTAAATGTATTCAGATTCATGTGGAGTATCTTTGCAAGAAAAAAATCCGACATAGCCAGTGCTGAACACGTGTTAGGCTAAGACACATCTAACTGTGTGTGTGTGTGTGTGTGCGTGCATGCGTGTGCGTGCGCTCAAATGTGTGTGCTCTCTCTCTCTCTCTCTCTGACTGCTCTGGACCACTGACACAAAGACACCAGCTTCACATGACTGTTCCAGGAGTCAAACAACAACACTGAGTAGAACAACAAGTAATATGGATGGTTCCAGACATGATTACTACAGAGGGATCTATTGTGTACTGCTGTTTACATTAATGTAGTAGCATTCAGACTCTTTAACAGAGACGTACAATTTTATTTACAATAATGTTAAGAAATATATATATTTCATTGTTTGAAATTGTCCTCAAATGATAGAGAATGGAGAAAAATGGTCTATATTCCCTGGCTGTGACGAGGGAAAGGATCCAGCACAATTACGTCCATGTAATAAATCATTTCTGTTTGTCAAGAGAGTCATTCGTATTTGTACCCTCAGATGTAATACCCATTAACCTTGTGCTAGTGCCTCATTCAGCTGGCTCCTCTAGCAGCTAATAACATAATGTTGTCCTCCTACTCTCTTAGATACGATAGCCTGTACTGTCAGACTCCCACATCTAGTACCCACACACACACACACACATGCACGCGCACGAAGGCACACGCACAAAGGCACGCAGGCAAGCGCACGCACACATGTTTGTTTTACTATCCTTTTGGGGACCAAACAATTAATTCCCATTCAAAATCCTATTTTCCCTAACCCTAACCTTAAACCCTAACCCCTAAGCCTAAAATGTCCCTTTTCCTTGTTTTAATATCCTTGTGAGGACTTCTGGTCCCCCACAAGGATAGTAAAATCAAAAACACACATTCACAAACACACAACATTATGTTCTCTTAGAAAAGAGAGGAATGAGTATCCTCAGACAAACAAACTGTTGTCAAATCTATTCTTATTGGATTATGCAAGGCTTTATCTCAGTCATTGTTGTGTAGGAGTTATTGCATCATTATAATAAGAGTACAATCCTAACCCTGCACTTTTCTTTCTGTGAAAATTGATTTTCTTTGTCTGAGGAAATAGCCCAAAACGCTGTAGAAGCAAATAGATATTATGTACATTGTATGATTTTAGAGTTTTACACTAATCCCAGTTTCCCTCTAAAAATACTGTACAATGAGATCTTCTGTCTTATAAAATGACAGTCTTTCGAAGCAATCCATTTTATTTTAAAGGGACAGAGAAGGTTTTATTGCATTGAGTTGCAGATTGCTTTAACAGCCATGCGATTAAATGTCCTGCAGGAGAGGAGTTAGTGTGCTTTACTTTCTCAGTCCCTTCTCCTCAAAGAGACAGAGAAACCACCGAAGCAGAGTGTATCAATCTTAGAACTGCCCATGAAATTCGACGGGATTCCTCCGCTCAAATCCTGGCGGATGTAGTTTCACGGACAGGGCGGGATTCTAACATCATACATCTCCTTTCTCCTCTCTTCTCTGTCCAACTCTGATTAAGATGGCATATCACCTTTTATCGGCTACAAGACAGGTGTAATAAAACATGGATCCTCCCCTACTGCATGGTCCACTGTATTGTTTTTACCCCACATTGTTGATTGATTTATTTGGTCTACATGGAAAACACAGGACACAGCTGGGCACAGTCAGGCTATAGCAGATTCAAAATGGCTGCCGTCAGTTTTGCTTCTACATACTGCCCATATTTTACCTCTGAGTATCAGCTGTAACAATTTCCCAATTCACAAACAGCGATCTTATCCTCCACTCCCGCCAGAGGAAGCCTTACTGAGGCTCATAAGGCAAGGCTACCCGTGGTGGCCGTGTCAGAGAGGTACCTCCTTCTCACACCATGGACCTGGGCAGCTGGAGCTGTGTTCACCACAGAAGCCAGGAAACAGCCCATATCAAGAACAGAGAAAAAGTCTTGCTCCTGAAACGATACAGCAAAGGAGTGTAGTTTACTGTAACATATCAAGCAATAAGTCCCCAGTGTAGCGGTAGTAGACTATTCATTTACTTCGATGTTGAAAGCAGCAATGATTGGTCAACTTCGATTCAGCAGCACCCAGTTTAGGGTAAAGAGACAAGGGCTTGAAATTCCCCCTGCTGTTTTTCTATTCACTTGAAGAGATAATTGTGCAGAATTGAAAATGTTTTAATATACATTTTTCTGTGAATGTCACGGCCGTCGTAAGAAGTGGACCAAAGTGCAGCGTGGTGAACGTACATTTTCCTTTTATTTGATAAATGTCGCCAACAAAACAACAAACGAAGAAACAACCGTGATGCTTACAGGGCTAAGTGCCACTAACAAAGATAACTACCTTTGGCTGTAGCTGGGTAGCAAGACAAAAGGCATGTTTAAATCTTAAACATATTTCCGCGCACAACACAACACAGACTCAAACTTAACTTATATCCAAACACCGGAATTGACCTGACCTCCAACCAAACTTTTTCGAGGTCTGTGCTCAATAACAAAAAGTATCTTAAAATTCTTGATTTTCAGCTTCATGCATTTAATGGCAGGCCGTCCTGACCTTGGTCAGCTCCTGCACCCCCAGGGGGTTATAGATTTGATTTGATGTGGTCAGGGTCAAAATCCACCGTAATCCTTGAGAAAGAATGCCTGCTGACTTTCAATAACCAGGAGACTGCAGGAGCTGGAGCCTTTACTCCCCCTTGTCTTAAGGGCATCCAGGGGTTAGTCTGAGAGAAATCATAAACCCTAGGGAACCTGCATGCTTCTACAGTATGTGTCCAATACTCCTCAACACTCCTCACTCAGCCACGCCAACAGAAACAACAATCATCAGTCCAGCCTCGTACCATCTCATTCCACCCAAACACTTACTTTCCCAATACTTTCTTCTTCAGAAGCGAAAGCCTTTAAATGATTTCTCAACCTTTGTTTTTCCTCTAGAGAACTTTGTTTTCGTACCAGTAAGGTTAAGGCCCGCAGGGATTGGCTCTGCTGTAGGTGTGTGAGGTAAGTGGATTCCAAACACCTGTGCTCTGCTCGGTGCTACTTACCTGTATTGTGTGGTTTCACTGCCATAGGTTCGCTCACAGGGTGCCACCCATCAATCACAGCCTGCACGTCTCTGACCACCACACCAGAGGGAATGGTTAACCTGGAGAACACACAGGACACACACACACATTTTGATCAGTTTACACATGGCAACACACTCCAATCAGCTCTAACACAGACATTCTATGTACACTTTGTAAATAGCTACAGGAATTCTGAGAATCTGGTGGATATGGAATTACTGTACATGCAGTGGTCAAATAAGTCCCTTGTACAGTACGGTTAGGATTTATTGCATAACGAGTTCCGGCTTCCAATAATACAGCTCTAGCCCTGCAGCGTACACACTGTTTGGGGAATGCATAAGAGCCATCCATCTATGTAACACCACTGCGATAGACATCCTCAACGTAAGTCCTCATCATCTAATGTTTTGTATTCGATGGCTTTTAGATTGTCAGAGCAGCAGTACTAGAAACTCAGATTCCTCTTATAACCAAGTGGAATCTCAATATGAATATGACGAATGCCCTGCAAAGGGAATATTGTTTTCAGCCGTATCCATAGGACAGTCATACGGGATGCAGGTGAGGGCATCCGAGTGTCAAAGAGAGATATAATAAATATGACTAATGCATACTGAGTATGGTGATGTAAGACAGGAAATAGCTGTCTTATTGATTATAATAAGTGAAGAGGTACAAAACAATAAAACCAAAGAACTACATTTACGTCATGTAGCAAACACTCTTATCCAGAGCGAATTACAGTGGTGAGTGTATACATTTTTTGTACTGGTCCCCCGTGGGAATCAAACCCACCAACCTGGCGTTGCAAGCACCATGCTCTACCAACTGAGCTACACTACATAAAGTGTCCATTAATCTTACTGCGTTTAGACCAAAGAATGGGATGCGTGAGATAACGAGGTGCAGGAGTTCCAGTCTTTGGGTTCTCGTCACTGGATATGGGTGTATCAGGATTGGGCGAAGGCAGTGCTTAAACTGCTTTGTGTCGAGTGCTTCCCGTGTGTGCCCACACAGATCAGAACTCTCAATTTCTAACGAGTATAGACCAAGAAGTTAATCACGCAGCTGACCAAATTATGCAAGATTTTACTTCTGGGCTAACCAAGATTAGCTATCCATAACAAAAGTAATTTGCTACACTAGCTCCAACAGACACAGAAAACACAGACACCTCACTGACAGACTGACTGGGTTAGCTTGACAGACAACTGACTGGGTTAGCTTGACAGACAGACTGACTGGGTTAGCTTGACAGACAACTGACTGGGTTAGCTTGACAGACAACTGACTGGGTTAGCTTGACAGACAACTGACTGGGTTAGCTTGACAGACAGACTGACTGGGTTAGCTTGACAGACAACTGACTGGGTTAGCTTGACAGACAACTGACTGGGTTAGCTTGACAGACAACTGACTGGGTTAGCGTGACAGACAGACTGACTGGGTTAGCGTGACAGACAGACTGACTTGGTTAGCGTGACAGACAGACTGACTGGGTTAGATTGACAGACAACTGACTGGGTTAGCTTGACAGACAGACTGACTGGGTTAGCTTGACAGACAGACTGACTGGGTTAGCTTGACAGACAACTGACTGGGTTAGCTTGACAGACAACTGACTGGGTTAGCTTGACAGACAACTGACTGGGTTAGCTTGACACTGACTGGGTTAGCGTGACAGACAGACTGACTGGGTTAGCTTGACAGACAGACTGACTGGGTTAGCGTGACAGACAGACTGACTGGGTTAGCTTGACAGACAACTGACTGGGTTAGCTTGACACTGACTGGGTTAGCTTGACAAATAAGTGTGAAAACATGGGAGGACATTGTAGAAGTGTAGGACTTTCAACTGCATTTAAGATAATTCACTCTGACAGAATATTATTGCAATAAGATATTTCCTATAATTACAACCTAGTGCACCTGCCACACTCATTAGCTCTGTGATACGGGTGAAGAATTCAGCTGCATTTATGTAAATTGAGAGCTTGATGAAGTTATAATGAATTGGATAGCACTGGATTATAAGACTTTATGGAGTAGAGACATTGTATCGTCTTTAATTGTGTACCTCCCTATTCTTGCAAAACGTTAAGTTCAAAAGATACATGAGTGATAAGCAAAGAGAGACGTGTTTCCGCTTTTGACGAATCACTTTGCAAAAAACTCTAAAATGTCAAGCACTCAAAACCAAGAAAATTTGAGGGAGTAAATGTTTGCTTTAAAAAATTACATTGATCTTTCAAATCAACTTTAGGCCTAACCTTTTTCCATATTGATCTCTATTTATCTAACACTTGACTGTTCCATAAACTGCAACAAAGAGCAGTATGTACGGAGGCTTTCGATTCATTCACCCCCTAAAACCCTCCACTGCTCATCAACACACTCATCTATTTGGATTTTATCTGAATAAATATGCAGAACATTCCTTGAACACAGTTTGTTTTCAACTAATGACACAAGCCAATGACCGCGTTCCTCTGTAGCCCATCTTGAAAGGAGGATTCTGCTTTCCCATTAGTGACTAATGTGCCATAATATTGACTACTTTTGCGATGGGCCATCATGCAAAACAAAAAAAGTGCAAAGCAGAATCTTAAGCACATGGAGGGAACCTGATGTGAGTTTCTGCCTCCTAGCAGCCACATCTGGTAGGTATTTCTCACTTCATCCAGAGCCAAATGCTTGACTTACACATGTTGAGATCTAAATGATCTTGAACCTATTCCATGGCGAGAGATGGAGATAGATAGAGAGAACTTTGTTAGTAATTAGTCAAGTGGCGAAATAGAATTTGCTGCCAAGTGAATTAGACCACGTCTACTGTGCTGCATCTCATTCTTTAAAAAATGACCAGAAACTAGAACTTTGCTTCAGAATGCTTTGCTACAACATAGATTGATTTAGAAATCACTGATAACGTGTAATATCCACAGGTATCACTTTGATACAGGTGTAGGATCTTAATTTGACCAGTTTTGACCAGTTTCTCACAGCATGAAAAATAAATGTGAATTATTATGTGGATAATAATTAACCCCCTACATGTGAAATGGAATTAGCATAACAAAACAAATCTACATAAAAATCCATCAGTTTAAGCTAGAGATATGTTTTTTTTCTCCAATGGATGCAGTGAAAGATGACAGAGCTATAGCGGAGTTTGTCAGACAATGAGACATTCACGAAAATTGCTCTTCTCACAAAATCGTCAGTACCGTCCTAACAGTTTGGCTTACAAACTGTTTTGCTTCAGACTCATCTGAAGGTCCTCTGGGACCAGTTCAAAACAATTTACTGTATATACGTCCATACCAGTCAAAAGCACCTACTCATTCAAGGGTTTTTCTTTATATTTACTATTTTCTACATTATAGAATAATAGTGAATACATCAAAACTATGATCAAAACTAAATAACACAAATGGAATCATGTAGTAACCAAAAAACTGTTTCACAAATAAAAATATATTTTATATTTGAGATTCTTCAAAAGTAACCACCCTTTGCCTTGATGACAGCTTTGCTAGCTAGGTAAACAATGAACCATAATCCCAACCCATGACGTTACTACCCTGCATGAATCTACAGGTGGCTAACCAACCAGGTTCAATGTTAGCTAGCTAACATTAGGCTATAGCTAGCCAAGTAAATGGCTCTTTCTGTCAAAATTAGAAACGTGTAATATCTGAAAATGCAGCTAGCTAGACCATCTTACCTGTATACATGGATGGACGCATCTCCTGTTGGATAACATGGTTGCCCTTAGATTGAAGATGTAATCCGGAGACAGGTGGGTTCTCCATTTCCTTAGCTATCATACTCAAAATCCACTGATTTAAAAACTCGTTCCTCCAAAAGGGGAGAGCAACACTTGTGCAGTTTTAATACACAATACGTTTTTTTCTGTTTAGTACACTACTGCACTCACTCTGTTTAGTACACTACTGCACTCACTCTGTTTAGTACACTACTGTACTCACTCTGTTTACTACACTACTGTACTCACTCTGTTTACTACACTACTGTACTCACTCTGTTTACTACACTACTGTACTCACTCTGTTTACTTCACTACTGTACTCACTCTGTTTAGTACACTACTGTACTCACTCTGTTTAGTACACTACTGTACTCACTCTGTTTAGCATACTACTGTACTCACTCTGTTTAGCACACTACTGTACTCACTCTGTTTAGTACACTACTGTACTCACTCTGTTTAGTACACTACTGTACTCACTCTGTTTAGTACACTACTGTACTCACTCTGTTTAGTACACTACTGTACTCACTCTGTTTAGCACACTACTGTCCTCACTCTGTTTAGCACACTACTGTACTCACTCTGTTTAGTACACTACTATGTTAAATGTGCCTTTAAACAGCTTGGACAATTCCAGAAAATGATGTCATTCGATTATGACTTTCGAAGCTTCTGATACGCTAATTGACATCATTTGAGTCAATTGGAGGTGTACCTGTGGATGTATTTCAAGCACTACCTTCAAACTCTGTGCCTCTTTGCTTGACATCATGGGAAAATGTAAAGAAATCAGCTAAGACCTCAGAAAAAAAATGGTAGACCTCCACAAATCTGGTTCAGCCTTGAGAGCAATTTCCAAATGCCTGAAGGTGCCACTTTCATCTATACAAACAATAGTACGCAAGTATAAACACCATGGGACCACACAGCCATCATTTGCTCAGGAAGGAGATGTGTTCCGTCTCCTAGAGATGAACGTACTTTGGTGCGAAAAGTGCAAATCAATCTCAGAACAACAGTAAAGGACAGTGTGAAGATGCTGGAGGACACAGGTACAACAGTATCTATATCCACAGTAAAATGAGTCCTATATCGATATAAACCTGAAAGGACGCTCAGCAAGGAAAAAGCCATTGCTCCAAAACCGCCATAAAAAAACCCAGACTACGGTTTGCAACAGCACATGGGTAGAAAGGTTGTACTTTTTGGAGAAATGTCCTCTCGTCTGATGAAACAAAAATAAAACTATTTGGCCATAATGACCATCATTATGTTTGGAGGAAAAAGGGGGAGGCTTGTAAGACGAAGAACAACATCCCAACCGTGAAGCAGGGGGGTGGCAGCATCATGTTGTGGGGGTGCTTTGCTGCAGGAGGAACTGGTGCACTTCACAAAATGGCATCATGAGGAAGGGAAATTGTGTGGATATATTGAAGCAACATCTCAAGACATCAGTCAGGAAGTTAAAGCTTTGTCGCAAATGGGTCTTCCAAATGGACAATGACCCAAAGCATATTTCCAAAGTTGTGGCAAAATGGCTTAATGACAACAAAGTCAAGGTATTGGAGTGGCCATCAAAAAGCACAGACCTCAATCCACATGAACATTTGTGGGCATAACTGAAAAAGCGTGTGCGAGCAAGGAGGCCTATAAAACCTGACTCAGTTACACCAGCTCTGTCAGGAGGAATGGGGCAAAATTCACCCAACCAATTGTGGAAAGCTTGTGGAAGGCTACACGAAACGTTTGACCCAAGTTAAACAATTTAAAGGCAATGCTACCAAATATTAATTGAGTGTAAACTTATGACCCACTGGGAATGTGATGAAAGAAATAAAAGCTGAAATAAATCATTCTCTCTATTGTTATTCTGACATTTCACAGTCCTAAATTAAAGTGGTGATCCTAACTGACCTACGATAGGGAATGTTTACTAGGATTAAATGTCAGGAATTGTGAAAAACTGAGTTTAAATGTATTTGGCTAAGGTGTGTGTAAACTGTAGATATTCCATTAGAAATCAGCTGTTTCAAGCTACAATAGTCATTTACAACATTAGCAATGTCTACACTATATTTATGATCAATTTGATGTTATTTTAATGGACAAAAAATGTCATTTTCTTTCAAGAACAAGGGCATTTCTAAGTGACCCCAAACTTTTGAACGGTAGTATACATGTAAAACAACAGTCACTTCAGAACAAACTTCCTTTCGATTTTTTGGGTCTATCTGTTGTTCCATGTAGGTAATCTGTTATTCAATGCTAATATGTGCTAATAGCCAAATAAAATATTTAATCAAATCATTAGTCAATATATTTTTTTTTATACTTCAAGGGGTGTTAAAATTCCAAATCAAATAGCTAAATGATCCTTGGTGACCTTCTTATGCAATTCCATATAACTTAGTAGAACCCCCTATACCCCGGCTTAGACAGGGCTTAGCCTGGACATTTTTGTAGGGGTTTGCATTTCTTGCTGCACAGGACACTTCTCTGTGACAATAGAGTGGCCAAATTAAGATAGCACACCTGTAGGGAATATATCATATTCAATGCCCAGCCTTTAATAAAAAATGCTGATCAGGAGTGTGTGGGTTTCAAAAGCCACCAATTGGTTTGGAACAAACCCCACCGGTTCCCTGAATCAATGACTGCTGTTTAACCTAATAAGCACAGATAAAGTAACAAATGGTGTTTACGAGACCAATAAATAAAGTGAATAAATATTGGACCTCTATTGACGAGGTTTCAAGCTTGAATGTCTGCTGCTGCAGTTCCCCAAAGAAGCAGCTCCGGATCGTAAATTCAACATTAGTATTGTATTCCCTGGCCTCCATCTGAACGCTGTTGAGGACAACAAGACAATTCAGTCCGAAGTGCATATCCTTGAAGTTACAGCTAGCACTGACAAATAGGTTAATCCAATGTTTAGCATTCTTCTCAGCTTTGATGTCGAAAGTAGTTTGACAAATCTCCAGAGTCACTATTTCCTAGACAAAAAAGCAACAACCAATCCCTTAGTTTGTGATGTTTTTCCACAAGACACAGAGTAGAGAGTGTATTCTATTGCTGACATTTTGGGGCCAGTTTATGAGCCAGTTTATGACTGTCCAAGATTACTAAGAGGACAGACTACTCCTTATAGTGTATACAATAATAATAATATAATATAATACAATATATATACTCCTACACATGTAGACTTTTAGAGAACAAAGTGGGCCTGGTGCCCAACACTGAAATATTAACCTTCAATAAAAGGCAATCCCTGGTGATTTGCTGTCCGCCAACTGGATTATACATAGCTTCCTGGAAAGCCATCTCCAGGCGCGAGCAGCATTACGAGGCTGCATTAAAAAGGAGATTCCTCTTGGCGGACACACAGAGGTCTGGATTCTGCCTCTCCTCTGACACTATTTATATCTGCTGCCTGTGATCCCAGTGGTCAGACAGCCTAATGAGATGGAAGCTATTCTAAAGGGACAGAAGATTGGATAGAGGTGTATGTGTTTGCGTGAGTGCGTGTGTGAATGCGTGCACACAGTGCCTTCAGAAAGTATTGACAGCGCTTTACTTTTTACACATTTTGTTGTTACAGCCTGAATTTAAAATAGATTCATTGAGATGTTGTGTCACTGGCCTAAACACAATACCCCATAATGTTGAATTGGAATTATGTTTAAATGTTTTCAAATGAATTAAAAATAAAAATCTGAAATGTCATGAGTCAATAATAAGTATTCAACCCCTTTGTTAAGGCAAGCCTAAATAAAGGAGTAAATATTTGCTTAACAAGTCACATAATAAGTTGCATGGTGTAACGGGTGCGTGTTGGTGGCAGGGAAGTCAGGCGCAGGAGAACTTGGTAAAAACGGAGTTGTTTAATAAATGCTGATAAAACTCCAAAAACCAAAATGTACAAAATAACAAAAGTGGTTACAAAACCCATCACACACCAACATAATACATGCACATTACATACAAGCATACAATCTCCGACAAGGACATGAGGGGAAACAGAGGGTTAAATACACAACATGTAATTGATGGGATTGCAACCAGGTATGAAGGAAGACAAGAAAAAACCAATGGAAAATGAAAAATGGATCAGTGATGGCTAGAAGGTCGGTGACGTCGACCGCGGAACACCACCCAAACAAGGAGAGGGACCGACTTCGGCGGAAGTCGTGACACATGGACTCACTCTGTGTGCAATAATAGTGTTTAACATACTTTTTTAATGACTACCTTACCTCTGTACCCCACACATATAGTACAATTATCTGTAAGGTCCCTCAGTTGAGCAGTACATTTCAAACACAGATTTAACAACAAAGACCAGGGAGGTTTTACCACTCCTCACATAGAAGGGACCCTATTGGTAGATGGGTAAAAAAAACAGACATTGAATAACCCTTTGAGCATGGTGAAGTTATTAATTACACTTTGGATGGTGTATCAATACACCCAGTCACTACAAATGTGTTCTACCTAACTCAGTTGCCGGAGAGGAGGGAAACCACTCAGGGATTTCACCATGAGGCCAATGGTGATATTGAAAACAGTTTTATTTAATGACCGTGATGGGAGAAAACTGAGGATGGATCAACAACATTGTAATTACTCCACAATACTAACCTAATTGACAATGTGAAAAGAAGGAAGCATGTACAGAATACACATATTCCAAAATATGCATCCTGTTTGAAACAAGTCACTAAAGTGACACTGCACAAAATGTGGCAAAGCAATTCACTTTTTGTCCTGAATACAAAATGTTATGTTTGGGGAAAATCCAATACAACACATTACTGAGTACCACTCTCCATATTTTCAAGCGTAGTGGTGGCTGCATCATGTTATGGGTATGCTTGTAATTGTTAAGGGTCTTTTTCAGGATAAAAAAAGACATGCAATGGAGCTAAGCACAGGCAAAATCCTAGAGGAAAACCTGGTTCAGTCTGCTTTCCACCAGACACTGGGAGATTAATTAAATCTAAAACACAAGGCCAAATATACATTGGAGTTGCTTACCAAGACAACATTGAATGTTTTGAGTAGCCTAGTTACAGTTTTGACTTAAATCGACCTGAAAATATAAAATATACGCCCAATTTTTCAGTTTTTGATTTGTTAAAAAAGTTTGAAATATCCAATAAATGTCGTTCCACTTCATGATTGTGTCCACTTGTTGTTGATTCTTCACAAAAAAATACAGTTTTATATCTTTATGTTTGAAGCCTGAAATGTGGCAAAAGGTCGCAAAGTTCAAGGGGGCCGAATACTTTCGCAAGGCACTGTAGATGACTGAGAAAATGTTGCTTTAATCAATGAGTTCTGCCTGTAACGCAACAACATGTGGAATATGTCAAGGGGTATGAATACATTCTTTAGGCACTGTGTGTGTGAGAGATGGGTTGTAGAGTGTGTGTGTATGTGGTGATAGAGGATGTGTGTCTGTGTGTCCCAGTGAGAGATGGGATATAGGATGTAAGACTCACAGAGATCTGGTCGGGGATAATTAAGTGGAGGAGTCCACTTAGGTCAGGCTTCCATTATCTTTACAATTTAGCAAAGGCCTTGGTCCTGAGCTCATTGTGACCATCTCAACACCCTCCTGTAGGGAAGAGAAAGAAGAAAAACACAATTTAAACATGAACCCCATCTCAGCACATTCCCCCCAGATGAGACCTTGATTTCGCTATGAGCAATGAAGACTTCATGACATTCCATTGATTGTAAAAGTAGTTATGTGAGTTGCTTTCTCAGTGAAAGGACCTCAGGGTTGACTGTTTTGCCCTAGAGCAAGCCTCCAGGTGTCATTCTGATATGAGTGTACAAGCCACAAGGTGTCAGTCTGATATGAGTGTACAAGCCTCCAGGTGTTATTCTGATATGAGTGTACAAGCCACCAGGTGTCATTCCGATATGAGTGTACAAGCCACCAGGTGTCATTCTGATATGAGTGTACAAGCCACCAGGTGTCATTCTGATATGAGTGTACAAGCCTCCAGGTGTCATTCTGATATGAGTGTACAAGCCACCAGGTGTCATTCTGATATGAGTGTACAAGCCACCAGGTGTCATTCTGAAAGGAGTGTACAAGCCACCAGGTGTTAGTCTGATAGGAGTGTACAAGCCTCCAGGTGTCATTCTGAAGGGAGTGTACAAGCCACCAGGTGTCATTCTGAAGGGAGTGTAAACAGTAAGCTATAACAAGTAGGTGAGCTAACCTGAGTAGACCAGGACTGACAAACTCATGATCCTAATGTATACATGAATACCTATCTGACTTGTTTGGGATGAGAACCTGCCTTTGCTCAAGGACACAACGCTACCTCTCCTGTCCTGTCACGTCCCGTATAGAAGGAGCTCCAAGTGCTGTGATTGGATCACATCTTACAAAACACCCTGTTAGCGAGCGTTAGCGTTAGCACAAGGCAGCGTCATCCGTCAGAGAACCAGACAGGCTGTGATTCACGGCACAGCTGCGAAAACAACAACAACGACTGCAAACTAAACCTGAACTCAGGGAGAGGATTTATTCGCAAGCGAAAAGCCAGGTCTGACAAGGAAAGGACCTTTTCCCAGAATCCTATCACTCTCTCTGTAGTACCAAACCACTTACTTTATATTAGTTGGCACAGACACATGCATACACACACACACGATAACATAAGCACTATATATACACATGGATTTAGTACTGTAGATATGTGGTAGTGGTGGAGTAGGGACCTGAGGGCACATAGTGTGTTGTGAAATCTCTGAATGTATTGTAATGTTTTTTTAAATTGTATAAACTGACTTAATTTTGCAGGATCCCAGGAAGCTTTGGAAGCAGCTAATGGGGATCCATAATAAATACAAAATAAATACAAAATACAAAAATACTGCCCTCTGCCTACCGCAAATCAATGATCAATTATGGGAATTCAGCTCCAGTTGCACAATGGTGAACTAGTCTGATGGACCTTAAAGGATCTCATGATGCACAGTTTTATGACATAGTAGAGCATGGTGAAATGTTTGGTTCCATTATTTCCATTCTCATATCCAATTACATAATCATACATGAATTAAGGTGAAACTGAGAAGCTCGCACGTACTCATAATACACTTTCACAACAGCCATGTAACATAACATCCTGCAAATGGGATGTAAAGCTGCAATCCATAGCGGTGAAACTGCCACGTTCGTTACACTGAACAAAAATATAAACCAAACATGCAAAAATGTCAACGATTTTACTGAGTTACAGTTCATATAAGGACACCATTCATTAGGCCCTAACCTATGGATTTCACATGACTGGGAATCACAGATACCTGAATAAAAGGTAGGGGCGTGGATCAGAAAAGCAGCCAGTATCTGGTGTGAGCACCATTTGCCTCATGCAGCGCGACACATCTCCTTCACATATAGTTGATAAGGCTGTTGATTGTGGCCTGTGGAATGTTGTCCCACTCCTCTTCAATGGCTGTGTGAAGTTGCTGGATATTGACAGGAACTGGAACACACTGTCTTACACGTCAATCCTGAGCATCCCAAACTTGCTCAATAGGTGGGTCTCGTGAAGAGGGCACGACAAAGCCTATTCCCCCTCATGAAACTGAAAAGATTTGGCATGGGTCCTGACATCCTCAAAAATTTCTACAGCTGCAACATTGGTTGCATCACTGCCTGGTACGGCAATTGCTCAGCCTCCGACCGCAAGGCACTTCAGAGGGTAGTGTGTACGGCCCAGTACATCACTGGGGCCAAGCTTCCTGCCATCCAGGATGTCGACACCAGGCGGTGTCAGAAGAAGGCCCTAAAAATTGTCAAAGACCACAGCCACCCCAGTCATAGACTGTTCTCTCCACTACCGCATGGAAAGCGGTACCAGAGTGCCAAGTCTAGGACAAAAAGGCTTCTCAACAGTTTTTACCCCCAAGCCATAAGACTCCTGAACAGGTAATCAAATGGCTACCCAGACTATTTGCATTGTGTTCCCCCCCAACCCCTCTTTTACACTGCTGCTACTCTCTGTTTGTCATATATGCAGTCACTTGAACTACACATTCATGTACATACTACCTCAATTGGCCCGAACAACCAGTGCCCCCACACATTGGCTAACCGGGCTATCTTCATTGTGTCCCGTCACCCACCACCCGCCAACCCCTCTTTACGCTACTGCTACTATCTGTTTATCATATATGCATAGTCACTTTAACCATATCTACATGTACATACTACCTCAATCAGCCTGACTAACCGATGCCAGTATATAGCCTAGCTACTGTATGTAGCCTCTCTACTGTATGTAGCCTCTCTACTGTGTGTAGCCTCTCTACTGTATGTAGCCTCTCTACTGTATGTAGCCTCTCTACTGTATGTAGCCTCTCTACTGTTATTTTCAGTCTTTTTTACTGTTGTTTTATTTCTTTACTTACCTTTGTTCACCTAATACCTTTTTTTGCACTATTGGTTAGAGCCTGTAAGTAAGCATTTCACTGTAAG